>NC_143014.1:104760148-104965148 GCF_055824585.1 Amblyomma mixtum | reverse complement strand
GTTGACGTATTTGTCCCTGAATTTGCGTTCTCATACTACCTCTGACTTGCAGTCGCTCAACCTTGCCATTACGTTTACTGTACCTACAGCGCAAATAGAAACTACCGAAAAAAAAAAGCCCGTGTTCGGTATTTAATATACTGAATGCTTAGTGGTATTGCTGCTACGCGCACGTCAACATGGACACTGAAGTCTCACAAGCTCTCTGCAGGGCTGTGGCTGCTACGGGACACGCTTAGGTGCTGCAGTGTTTTTTAAACTGCAGTTGTATGCTCAGACACAAATTGGGTAAAGATATAATGCTCTTTTTAGTTAAGTGGACATGCTTGAACATAGTTACATTTGAATTAACGGCTTGTAAGGTGCGCTGATGAGAGCAGACGGCGCGGGAGCTGATTGACATGGAGCGGGGGGTCATTGGGCGTTTGCACGTTTGCTTCTCTAATTGGCTGACGTGGACAGCCTACCGTTAGTCATAAGGTGACGCATGGCACGAATATTTCATATGGAATGCGGGTGGAATTCCTGGTCATAACTGTGCGAAAAAAAAAATGCAAAGGGACAGCCGCCGAGTAGAGGAAGACGATATTAGTAAAGGCGAATCGTGGTGTCTAAGGAAACTTAAAATGTGCGACGCCAGGTAAGATCGGTAGCTTAAGAACGATCACGCGTCGGCTTCGTTTATTGCGAACCTTGGAGTTTTTAGCTTAACTAGAGAGAAAGCTGGCGGCGCTATACTTCATACACCACGGAGAGGCGCAGGAATGAAGGTAAGACAAAGTTTTTAACTCGGCATGGCTATTATTGGACATAAAACGTGGATAATACTGCAACGGATAATCTCCGTGAAGACGACGCAGAGGAAGTTCGAGGTGTAGGACGCCATCCGAGCAGTCAATGAGGGCGGAATGGTCAGTCAGAAAATCCAAGCCAAGAATGAGGTCATGGGCACAGGTGGTCAGCACGGTGAATTGAACCGGTATACTGTGGCCGCCAATGGTAACGCGCGCGGTACACGTACCGTCGACAGCAGGCGTGCCACCATTAGCGACACGCACACGGGACATTGCAGGCATGAGGACTTTGCGTAGGCGACGGCGGAGGGCAGCACTCATCACTGATATTTGAGCACCGGTGTCAATCAGGGCGCGCACAGGAACACGGTCGATAAAGACGTCCAGGAGATTTGGTCGAGAGGTCGAGAGAGGATTTGTGGTCCGGGTCGTTGATGCAGCGTCACCTCCGGGAGCTGCATCATTTAGTTTTCCAAATGGGAGCGGCTGGTTGAAGGCGACTGTGGGGAGCGAGAGCGGCGGCCCTGCGGCGACGGAGAGCGGGAGAATTCTTATCGAGGCAAACCTCGAAATAATGGCTTTAAAGTTTTCATACCAGCCTAACACCGCACTTTCATTTGCGTTAAGTCTATTGAAGAAGTGAAAAACGCAGTATTGATATAACTTAACAGAGGAGAGCATCGTGGGGCAACTACCAATTTCGAGGTGAAATTGACGCTTTCTGCCTAACACCAGGCAAGCCATGCTTGAAACCTCGTTTTCCAGGCATTCGCGCGATGGATGAAGTGCTCTTTAAGAAACTGGCATAGACGGGGGTGCCATCTTTCCCGCTAGGTAATATTCAGAAACTCTATACTGCAAACCACAGACGTGGTGTTTGAGACAGCGTCTCTGCTGGGAATGAAGCAAAACAGTGGGTCGAAAAAAAAAAAGCTGCATGAGTTAATAACTGAGAATCCAAAGTCAGTGGTAGTTCTTCTTGTAGGCATGTGGGCCGAGACCAATCTTCTAATCTCTGGCGCATTTATTCTTCCCTTCTTCGCTAGTGGCAGCCAAAATTGATTCCGACGTCCGTGAGACAGCGAAGTTGGACAGCGCAACGGAGCAAGCCGAACCTGTGGCGTAGTTTTTTTGTCAGTTTGCAGCCCGGTGCAACCTATCTTCCCCGTGGCCACTGCACAAACGCTGGTATGAGTACCCCCTAAAAGTGCCGTATATTTTCATAAGGACAGTGCAAACCTTTCCGTGCGAAAGTACGGCATTTTTCCCTGAGAAATTGTGCTTAGCTCTTAAAAACTTATGGACGCGAGAAGCAATAATTAATAAATAAAAAAAGAACAGGCGCATACTGACTAAAAGTGCATGCGTAGCCCCCATGACACATACAGTGGGTTAGTTTGCAACACGTGACACACGCGCAAAAATAAAATAAAAGCCGTAGGGAATAGCTGAAGTAAAAAAAAATATGATGCATATCTTGCTTTTATACCAGTCGCGCCAGCCATGCTTTACGACACCGCATTGCTTTTAGCCGCGCTGCTCTACTGTGGAAGGCCATAGGTTTTTTTGTATGTCGACTGCGGGAGCGGTAGGTTCGCCCAGTTTATTTTACGAATGTGAATGTCTAAAGTGTATCTTTCTAAAAACAATGCGCAGGCATGGTCTGAACTGGATCGATTTTCTCTTTTCTTTAAAAACATTTGTTTAGCCAAACGTGAGCCCGACCGTGAGCGCGACGTGGGTGTGACCCAAATTTTTTGGAAGAGCGTCACATACGACATAGGGACCGTGTTAGGCCCTGCAGTCTCGTGTGTGCTACAATAGTAACACGCAAATGAAAATCAAAAAGGTATGTCAAAGTGAGGCAAAGTATAAACATTGATTAATGTAAGCAAAATAAATCAACAAGAAGGAGAACAAGAAAAAGGAAACCAAGGCTTGTCAAAATAGCAAAAGCTTTTCGGAAGAGTCGGTGTTATAGAACCTACAGTTTTTATTAAACTTGGCTGCGTCAAGAGATCATCATTTTCATAATTTTCAGAGATCATTCACGAAATCATTTTCGTCTGTTTCGAAAAGGTACATGTTTAGATAATCACGCCCGAGCAGCAGTCGATGCCCAGCGGTTTGAAGAGAACCGACAATGCACGAGCAAGATTCATCCGTCGATAGTTTATGTGCCATTGTTTCATTTCTTTCTAACGTAGAGATGATGAACAGCGATTTTCCGACTGCATCATTAATTCCATCACGGCTGAGAAACATTCATGCATACTAATAGCTACTAGGTGCGCTAACAATGCATCATCTAATATATAGCATTACATGCTAGTCGATTCATTACTTGGAATAAAAATTATCTAAAATAAAAGCGCGATCACTCATGCGTGAGGGTATTCTGCAGTGCAGGCAGAGGCGCGTAGGATAACAGAACAAGGAAGGATTGCTTTGGAAGGAAACTAGTTGTTTCTGCGGCGCAGCTCTAATCATTGGTCTCTGCTTATTAGGCGGAACTGCCTCAACAAATCTTGAAAGGAAACCGGTTTGTGTAGAGAATGCCTAAGCCCTGCGGCGCGGGACATTGCGTTTTACTGTAAACATTTGGCCTTCGCAAAATAGAAAAAAAAAAAAAACAGTCGACGGTTTTGTTTTTGAGAACATTTCCGGAATGTGGAAGAAAGCTGGAAAAGGGGCTGTCAATGAAGAGAATGCATTTAAAAAGCTTGTATGCGCAAGCATTTTGTCCCTGGCGTCGCTAAAACCAACGCTCGTCGTTGAGACAAGGCACCCGTTAACTTTTTCACCGGTGCCGGTTGTATTATCCACGTTGCGGGGCTCCGCTGAAAAGGCTCAGCACGAACAAGTGAGTTAGATTTTGTGTTTAGTCCAGCCATCAGCTAAATCAGCTCTGGTTCTTCCATTTCGGGAGGTCGTGACTGTTCGTTCGGCACCCATGATGCGTTGCGCGGTATTTTAACCCCTCGTCCACATAAGTCGGTCTACAACCAGCCTTCCCGGTAAAAGTAATTATCTTCTTTCGCTGCAATTCCTGAGATAGTCATTATTTCGAAGTTGAATTTTTTTTTGCCTTCATAAAGCGAAAAGCCCTCATTGTTAAAAAAAGTGCCGAATATCCGCCGGCTTGCATATTTTGTGCTCATTTCCTCATCCGAAGGCGTGCATTCTACGAAAAGCTCTTAGGTTAAAGACGCTTGGGCTCGCCGCGGCCGAAGTTTGCCTGAGCCTGTTCATCAGAACTATTCTTTCTAGACAGACGGAAAAGCAACAACGATGAAAAATAAAAAAGGTGCTGAATAAAGATTTGAATACAGGGTGTAAAAACAAAAGCGAGAGGAAAAGGCAGCGCGAATCGCTGTAATTAATCGACAAGACGGCTCGGTAATAAATGAGGGCCAGATTGGGAAAAAGAGCTCGAAAAGAAGATTAATGGTGAAAGCATCGCTCACATCCTGCGCTAAGTGGCTCAATGCCTTCTCTCCCCCGGAATGGAAGCAGCTCTGCAGGTTGCGTCCCGGTTCTCCTCCCAAAGGCGGGGGCAGCTGCGCACCACTTTGGACGGCTGCTTGGCCCCCCCTGGCCGCAGCGCCGGAAGACGGTGGTGCATGCACGACGGTGCTAACAGCCCTGGACTGCGGGAGGGAATGGAATACGATGTCGAAACGCAGCTTTGTATCGCTTTGCTTCGCAGCTGTGCGTCACTTTCGAGCGGAAACAGGGATTCATTTACAAAACTTCTCTCGCCGAAGAGCTCTACGGGATTGGTCGGCTCACGGGCACTGCCTATTGATGAGGGTCAGTGCTGAGGGGCGCCGGCCAACGACGAACTGCACTTACTGAAGCAAGTGCCGCAAATATCTCCCCAAACTCTCAAAAGTACCGAACTTGAGGAAAAGTTTTTTTGTTATTTACGTGAGCACGAAAAAAAGTGGTTGGCGCGTGGCAGCGGCGCTGGCTACTCCTTTTCACGTATTGCAAGAAATTACAAGTACTGACGACATAAAGAGAAAGGAATTTTAATGAGAGAGAAAGGTGGAGAGGCCGGACTTACGACATAAAACTGAACAAAACAAAGCACGACACCATTAAAATGCATTACGCACAACGCAGAAAAAACAGCGCGCACGTCAGAAATAATAACATTAGTGAGTAAACATGATCACAGTAAATGCTCAGCAATAAATAAAAAATAAATGGACAACACATATACGCAGCGACACAAGAAGGTAACAATAAGCAAGCACATAAGAGCCTTGCTGTAAGCAAGGACATAAGAACATAAAAATAAGTAAAGAAATACAGCCGTTAAAACAGACACATGAAGGTGAAACTCAAAGAATTGGTTGTCAGACAGCCATTGCACTCATGAACTGGTAATGCCAACACAGGAAAGCGAACACTGCAATGAGAGTGAAGACATTCACTAGACACAGATGAAGAAAGGTAGTGACTCTAGCATCCAGTAATTCAATTCAAGGGACATCCAGTATTTCCAAGGATGCCGCTGTCCTCGAGGAAGGATTTCAGTGCCATTATGGCTCCTTTTTGTAGCGCACGTGTCAGCCACAGGCCTGTTTTGAAACTTGAAAGACCTTTTACCAAATGGCGTGAAGTCCCTTTTCAGTCATGTCCTGTAATTGTCATGTTTTGATCATTCGAATGAAAGGAATTCACGTTTTTGTCTACGCATAGGCCCACAATATTATCCAGAATATCGGGCTTTTTTTTGATGACAAGCAAGGTTGCGGCTCGGGCTGGTTTACCAGACTTCTGTTTCACTTTGGCTGATAATTTAGGGAACATACTGGCAGATTAATAATATAAAACGATATTTTTCGCAAGAACAAGTTCAAACATTTTGCAAGGACCAGAGGGTCCTTGAAAAGAAAAAGTATCTGGGCCCTCGATAATACAGCACTCAGTGACAGCAGGTTATCAAGCTAGCTTTTACGGCAGGCATTATCAGAATGCATTTAATAAGGGGGGGGGGGGGGATTATACACGCATAAATATATTCATACGTTGGATACAGCCATTGGGAGATCCAGAGCGCTACAGAATGAACATTTCATAAAGCTTGTTATCGCTGAATGCCAGACAGCTGTTATAGCTGCGTCACTGAAGCGGGAGTCCTGGTAACAGGCCGCAAATGGGGCGAAATGCTTTAATTTTCTTTTATTATGGCGTTTCATTATTTCAAGATATATTTGAGGTTTAAAAACACTTAAGGTTAGTTGCGACTGAATGCTAGAAAGCTTCAGACAGCGGAAAAGCTCTTGTTAACCTAATATTGCAAGGTTCTTGTTTTTTAGTTATATTTATGCGTGTCTGCGGTATACACTGGCGAATAACACGAAGCTCCGGTTTCTTGGAATCCACAGTGACTGCAAAAACGACTCATTTATGCTTACTGAATTACGTTGACTAGCCTTCATTTCACAGACCTAAAACATGTAGCCTCGTAATCTCCCTTTGATAGAGTTTACCTGAAATGATTAATCAACATTTTTTTTCTTAGTTTAGTCCATTCACGGATGTTAAGTACTATGAAAGCGAGCGATTTCGGTCCCACAACTTCAATAGCAAGCAAAATATCGGACCAAGGCAAAAACGGACGCAAATTCACATGCTTATGTCACATGTCAGCTTAGTCGATGTGCGCGAGTGGGCAGACGGCGGTGCCACATGGCTCACCGTCCAAGGCTGCAGTACCGACGCGGTTAAGAGCACTTGATGCTGCTGAATGTGAAGAGCTCTGTAAAAGGCTATGCGAACACTGGCGTACAGGCGGCCACACACCTGTTTAGAGAACTCGAACGGTGGGGTCTGGCGTCATTTAGACACATTTGACGCTTCGTCCGAGATCTGAAAGATAAACCATGGTTCATAAAAAAGTGCATGCATTACAAACTAATCTTTCGACCCCGGATACGTATCTACAAGTTGTCTTTATTCTTGTGTGTGCTTGAACGACACCAGAAAGCTCCAGGGTCCATGCCTACAAAGAGAAGACACTTTTTGTGAATTGGGGCAAGTGACGCCACGCGCTCCAAGGGACGTCTAAAAGGCAAGAAGCACAAGAGGTCTTTCTCGCTAGTATTTTGTTCTGTATATTTTGTGTTAGGTTCTTAAAACGCACCGTATTGTAACAAATTAAAACAACTCATTTATTTAAAAAAAAAAGCTAGTTGCTTTTCTCTCCAATGAGCAATATAATACCTCTTGCAAACATTTTAAGCAGAACATTCAAGACTGAAGAGGATCGGTGAGGGCAGTTGCCACAAGACGATGACCTTGGTCTCCTTTGAGGTGTTTCTTTTTTTTTTTTTTAAGGTAGGAAGTGCAACAAAACCAGTACGCACGTGCCTAGGCAGAGGCATTTTTTGGTGTGCTTTGGTTGTTTGTTCAGGCTCAGTCAGCGCGTACAGCAAGCGAGGTGCCGAAATATTTTATTTATGTTGGAAAGCGACCGCTACAGGCGCAATATCATGGTGTAGATGCGCTGATCAGCCACCACTATCACACGTCAAGACTGAAACATAGAAAGAGAGAAAAAAGGCGGGAGTAAACTTTAATGGGAGGAAAGGCAGATAGGTCGGCCGGCGAAAGCGCGATCCTCACCTGCTACTCCACACGGGTAAAGGGGAAGGGAAGAAATGGGGAGGTAGAATGCTGATGGAGGCTGACGATGTTATAATACAACGAGTGGCATATGCTGACCCGGACAATAAAGATGTCCACGCAGCACACACCGGCTTGCACTCGTCTCGCGTTGTTTCGAAAGAGTAGCGCACGCTGTCCTGCACACACACGGTTGCACACTTCATAGATAGGCTTCAACGACTCACGTTTTAGCAGACACGCGGATGCACGTGAAGCTTTCGTGGTGTTAATGGCACGCACACGCACGCACGCGCACGCACGCACACGCACGCACGCACGCATACGCACACACACTCACACGCACGCACACGCACGCACGCACCAACACACACTCACACAGATATAGGGCGTAGGGGAGATGGTAATAGGACATTGTATAACAAATTTCGCACACTTCCTAACAAATTTTATTGATTAAAGTTCGTACTCGGAGGCCTTTCATGCAGAATAAGTCTCGAGGCATAAGCTCTGAAAAGTTGATGGCTGCAGACCAGTTGCCTTCTTATTTGCTAGAGATTTTCTAAGCTCCCGAATAAAAGCTTTAGGCTGCGTTTTTTTTATGTTGTTGAGTGCTGCTTATAATAGAAATCATTAATATGAGCTGCGCCACGCCCTGTACAGTCGCTCGCATTTAATGTGTACGAATCGCATAGCACCCCGTGATATTCACGGGATGCATTAAAGAAGCATTACATCTAGAATTCTCAGCCAGTTTTCCCCTGTCTGCATATCAGCGCATGAAGAAGGATTAGATTTGCTGGCAAAGTGGCGTCGACTAACGTATAGGTCATTAAAGCGTGCCATGCTGTCGTAAGCGTACATTTTTTTTTTATGGCGGTTCTTGCTCACGTCTGGCTCATGGACTATCTTTTTCATGAATCCGTATAAAGGTATGTCCAACTTACGCCTTTTAATTGATAAGTCATTAATGGGACACATTCCTAACAAATGTGAATGAACAGGCGACGCGTTCATTTAAAACCGTGTCGGCATACTGCGCCCGCTTTCAGAATCGCTAGGCTTCGCCCACCTGCGCAGTTCATGTCAACATTGTCGTCAGTCTCGAACAGTAGATGAGGAGACCGTTATGAGTTCAAGCGGTTTTAGAGTAATGGCATAAATAATTTCGACTTCATTGGTCTTAAAGCGATGAGTAGTTGCTTATTAGGACGGGCATTTAGTCAGCGGAAGAACTGGATGCTGCTGGATACCAACGTCTGGCTTGCCACCGCTGGCAAAGGCAGCGGGTCGTACTCACTCGCACTTTCGGTTTGGAAGAGGGCAAATACGGGCTGGTTGGTACATGTTTTACGAATTGGAAAAAACAGCGCAATCAAAGACGAGACACAAGAGAAGGTGTTTTGTCCTTCTCTTGTGTCTCGTCTTTGATTGCGCTGTTTTTTCCAATTTCGGTTTGGCATTATCCGGTATAAATAAAATAGTTTTCATGAGCCGTTAAAAGAACTTGTAATTAATTGTCATTCCGCAAAGTTGGCTGTGTAACAGATTGTATGTTCTCTAGCGGAAGCTGGTCTGCGGCTTGTAAGCCAGTATTGCACCAAAATGACGCGCGCGCATGTAAAAGATTGGATGTTCTTTAAGCCTGTTTCGAGGGGCGGGGGGGGGGGGGGGGGGGGGGGGGGGGAGGGGGGGGGGGAGGGGGGGGGGCACGCGAGGTTGTATTGAAATGATCCTTTAACGAATTTATGGATGGGTTGTTTCAAGAAACGAGCAACGAATGAGTGGCGGACACCAAAATGCGAAATGACAAGAATTTCGTCCACAGCCTTAGCCAGCTTTAAGGGAGCCGAGTGAATGATGGCGGACGGTTTTTTGTTTTGTTTTTTTGCAAAAGTAAGCACTATATGTCATGTTGCTCACGACTAACGGTAAATTGACACCTTATTGATGAAGGACAGCGCTCAGGTGACTTCTTGTCGAAAGGACCCTCCGTCTAGCTTCAGCGCAAGTGGCAGTAGCTCCGACCACCAAGAAGACACAGGGTTAACCGTGTTACTCGGCTATTTTGACCTTTTATATATAGGTCGGGAATTGCTGGTTAACTTTTCAATAAACCTCATCGGACGGGCCAGGCTAAATTTTCTTCTTTAGTGAGGCGCCTCGCGTAACCTAGTGATGATTAATTAGGCGCGAATGGCCGAGGCAGCAACATCAAACGTAAGTCAAACAATTGTAATTAATATTAGTCGTAAGAAACAAGGTCAATCAGCGAACAGCCTGCACAAACATCGCTTACCCACTTGAAGCTCTCTTCCTCCAACAGTCGACGTGCGCGACAACGCAACCTTAATTTAGCACCTTCACCTACATACACTCCTTTTTGCGGTGGTGCACACTTTACAGGAAGTTATCAAGGTACCAGAAGGATAGATGGGTGCCTTCTTGTAGACCATAAAAGAATACGCGGGACATAACGCTAACGCCGTGTCCACTGCAGAGTTTTTCCACTTGTCTGTTTTCTTTTTCGCGCTAGTTACTACGTCGGAACCTTGAGCTGCAGGGCGCCACAGAAGCGACATCATTTCTCGTGAATATCCCCCCCCCCCCCCCCCCCCCCCCCCCCCCCCCCCCCCCCCCCCACACTCTCCCTAAACGTGCGACAGGAACGGATAAATAAAATGCACAATATTTGGCCTTTTCAGTTTATCTTTCTCGAATGACCCCCTTGCACGGCGGCAGAGCGCTTTTGTGTGTAAAGTGAGCAATCTCTAGAGAGAGGGAGGAAGTGGTTGAGGACCTCTAAGGCAAATTAGATGCACTCGACGTATGCTGGGACGCCGTGTTTTGATCGGCAACAAAGAATTGCTCACTCTCTGCACTTTTAAGGTTTGTTTCGCTCTAGCCAGTACAAGGGAGCACAATAATGGTAATTTTTTAAGCGTAGATGTCCTGCCGCGTCTACTCCCTAATATATAATGTTCACTCTAACCATGGCAACAAGAAACAAAAAATCATGTCGTGGGTTTCAGGCTGAATCAGCATCGTTCGCAGTCATCCAGAATAAGCAATAGTATTTGTACTTCATGCTGCCTTAATCGATTTTGCAACTTTTATCATTTAAATTGATAACCACTGCACATATTCAATTATTTAACGTTTTAAAACACCGGGCATATGCACAAAGTGTACATTTGCAAGTGATGGGCG
Source organism: Amblyomma mixtum (assembly GCF_055824585.1). Lineage (NCBI taxonomy): Eukaryota > Metazoa > Arthropoda > Arachnida > Ixodida > Ixodidae > Amblyomma > Amblyomma mixtum. The sequence goes on along the minus strand of NC_143014.1, from coordinate 104,954,505 downwards.
CTAAAAGGGAGATTTTCGCAAGGAAAGCATCGTTGAGAAGGTGTTTTCTGCGCTGTCAGGACAAATCGCGCAATATGCGAAGTTTTTGAGTAAGAACGCGTGTTTAACGATCCCGCGCTTGGCAACGCTTTTCTTTGGACGGTCGACATGGCGAGCCTCAGACGGCGCAGCAGGTGCAGTGGCTGTCAGCGTGCTAGAGACCACAGTTTTGGTCTTCTCCAAGGTTTCGCGCCCTTCACTGACATGCGGTCAATTTATATGGAAGCTACCACTGCAATTTTTCAATCGACAGGGGCACGTCTGATAGCTTTTTAATTAAGGTTTTCGCGCATTTTAAAAATAATCTACAAAATCTTTGTCGATAAAGCACGAGCGTAGTGGCTTATATCCGCCTGGTGCTTTCTATTTATATCCGAGGAGGTGCTTTCTCACGCACGTGAAACATGTCCACATTTTTGAAGAACAGTATTTATGTTTGTGGGAATTTTTGTAAAAAAAGAAAACAAATGGCGCTCAAAACGCCAATGATTGCCCGTAATCCACTGAGAATGCAATAAGTGGCTCAATAATGAAAAAACAAAAGCACGAATGCTTCTGCGTTGCGCTTGGTAGTGTCTGTAGGATGGCTTTGTGCACATAACCAAAAAGAAAATGAAAATGAGAAGCAATTGTCCTGTTTTCCTTATGAGGATGTCTTCAAAGTAAAGCGTGCGAGAAAAAAAGTTCTGGATGTGTATGCAGCAGTCCTTCAGAAACACTGTGCAGGGTCGTTCATTGTTAGAGCGAGTACGAGATTGTCATATGTGAGTGCCTTGCGAAATAACGCGTGGGCACAAGCCATGGTTTGCGCATCCTCTGCGTTTTTCCTTTATTTGCAAATCATTCTCATGTGGCATTCTGCTAGGCTTAGTCATGACTTCGCCGCGCTCCCGTCTTCACCTCAACGTAATCAAATTTGTACATCCGGCAAAAGCGCAATAGCAAGTGATGGTAGCATCTGTGTGGCTGGTGATACTCTTACAAATTTAATGACATCAATAATATTGTAATATTGTTGGGCCACGTTCTTGCTTTTTTTTGGCGGCGCGCTTAGTATTTTAACGCTGTTCGCTGCTTGTAGGAACACATATGTTCGCGATTCAGATTGAACGCACGGCAACAGCTTCTTTTTGTTATATTTTAAAACGATCGAAAGACACGCCTACACAACCCCACACTAACGCACCAAATGCACCTTGGTCAACAAACTTGCCGACGAAGAATTGCAGCGCAACACAGAAAAAAAGAAAACCGATGCACAGAGAGAAGTTGACGCACAAGCGCTGACTTGTGTCAACAGGTCAGCGCTTGCGTGTTAACTTGTCTCCGTGTGCCGTTGTGTTGCGCTGCAGTTTTCGTCATGGATCAGCAACTGGCACATCCTTACACTAATAAACACCACGCGTGCATCCGCTTGGCCTTCATCTTTTATTATTAGCTGCTGTGAGCGAAAGATTTGATCTATTCGCAAGAGGTAAGAAGAAATCATAACGCAGTAAACATCCAGTGACTCATGCTTCAGCTTTTATTCCAACTTGTTATTCCGCTTTTAACGTTAAGATTGTTGCAGCTATTTGATTCCCAAGTCTCCAAGAAAAGCGTATTTTTTATGAATGTTCTTGAAAGAGGAACAAATAACCGCAAAACTACCTGGTCCGGTTAACCACATTAAGCAAATTTCAGTGCATTGTGTTTCCCTCAAATGCATTCCATTTAATCGTGCTCGTCGACGATCGACCGGCTGGCCGCTTCGACTAAATTCCACGTTGCGCGAATCCGTTCACAGCAAGTTGCCCTGCTCGGCGAATCGTCGTCTTTCTACCAATTTTCCGCCCACGAGTGGCCCTGAACCCGCAGAGACAACTGCCTGCAATTAGATGCGCTTATACTGATAATTTGAGTAATTGTTGATATCAAAGAATAATTGCATTAGTATAAACTGTAAAATGCTTCTGCTTGCTCCGCGCAACCGCAAAGACTGCTACACCAGTTTTCATCCAGCATTATAAACCAGCTTTTTATAATAACGCGGGGCACCTTGTCAGAATATCTCTTCTGGCAGAGATGATAAGCTTATATTCAATGTATTGCAACGCATGGCTTTGCACGTTTTTGAACTGAATTAGGAAGCGATGCCTTTGCTTACGTGTCCTCAGATGGGAACATCTCTTTTTTTTTTTTTTGACAACGAAAAGCTGTTACAGGAAGCTCAACCGCAATGTTCTTCGTTGACCTATAAATAAAAAAGCCCAGCTGCAACGTATCACGAGCGCTTCCCGCGCGCTCGTGGCCGATTCGTATTCTTTGCCTCTCAGAGCGGAGGTCGTGCGGGGCATGCCGCTCTCATGCCATGACAGACGTGGGGCCGTCGAATCAGCCATAGTTTTATTTTATATTATTTTATTTTATTTATTTTCAGCAGCAAACAATATACAGGGCTTGATGCAGGGAGGAAGCAAAAGGCTGTTAATGCCTGGTGAAGCCTCTGACCCTACGCAGTTATCAGCACTGCTGTTACGAACAGATGTCAGATATACATCAGATAGCAGCCGAGATGCGGCGTGCTCGCGAGCATGTCAAGAAGCGTCGGTGGAAGGCTTCGCGGTTAAACCGAATATTGTGGCCAGTTGAACACAGCATAAGTTCGGTAGTATCACAAGCGTAAGAAGGAAGTGACCGGAATAGCTGTCCCCCTGGCGGTATCCGAACCGTCGAAGGAGCCGCTGCCTCCCAAATGTGTGGTAATGAATGAAAAGCGTGCTCGCAAAGTGGAACAGCAGAGGCATAGCCGCGGTGAGACCTTTTCGTTGAACTGTCCGGGCTAAGCCCGTTCCCTGGGTTTAAGGTCGTCGTCATCGCAGCGCTACTACAGTAGTAGTTGGAAGTCGGCGTAACCAGAAGGTGGTAAAAACGGGGAAGAAGGAGGAGGGTTACCATGGAGGAAGAAGGGTATAGGAAGAGGCGCAACCGGAAGATGGTTGCCGTACAAGGATACAGAAGAAGTTTACAGTAGAAGGAAGAATGTGTGGCGATGGGAGTGCGCGGGTGAAGGAGGGAGGGACGTTGGAGGGTGATGGCCACGGGAATTGCCTGGTGGTACCAGGAAGAAGGAGCAGGCGGGTTACCGTGGAAGGAGGGCATGGGGAGAGCGGAGGAACGCGCAACATGCGGATGGTTATTGCAGAAGGAGAAGGTGGAGCATGGCGAGAGCGGAGGACTATGCCACGCTCCGTCTGCGGCAGCGGCTGCCATAGCCCCGCCCGAGGAAGCGGTGGTGGCGCCGCGCGTCTGGAGCTGCGGATTGGAGAGCAGTCCTAGTCGGAGAACAAATATATGTGGAACAAACTAGAAACATCTGTTTATAACATTGCATATATGCACGTCGCTTTCGAATTCCTTACCTCAATGTATTGCGAAATGAAAATAGCTTGACAGCTGTCACCGAATCCCGTGTCACACAATGGTAACCTTCCTGTGTGTGTTTTTTTATTTGGAGAACAGCGCTGCATGTCAGTTTTGTTCTAAATGAAAGGATAGTGCACCACTGCTCTGTCAGTGGCAAAAGTACACTCTAAAGCTGACTAGAATAGCGGATGCAAATAAACGGGTCTGTTATTTCCCATATTCAGTCAGCGAGAGGCACAACCAGGCATTAGTAATTGCTTTACAAATATAATTTTTAATTGAAGGAGAAAGGTGCCCTGTACAACTTCGGAATCACTGGTCGCTGTAAAAAGCACTTCGCAAAACCCTACTCTTGAGATTATCGCTGAAGAAGGAAGTCGTACGTAATGGCTGCTAGATGAATGTTCAACTTTGAATTGTTTATAATGGTAGGAGAAAATAACGGCAGGCGGGGAAAGGGGGCTCGACAAACTGCAAGCACTCTCTGCTGAGTGAACTTTCACCGCGAAACAAACGGCGTCAGTGCTCGTAAGTAATGTAGACATGATTGAAATGAATGGATGCTGCTTGGAGGCGATCTCAAAGTGTATTCCTCAGCTTACATTATAGCTCACTTAGCAATTTTCGCGATGCTCTGAGAAAATGTTACACGCATCGTCGCAAATGAATTTGTATATTTTACACGCAAAGACGACCTTGATACCGCCATTAGTGCGCAACAAAGCGAAACGAAAACAAAAAAAATTTACGAAGCAGTGGTACTACCTCGTGGTTTTTGTCTTTCTATGAAGAAAAGGGGAAAAAAAAGATAGGTTATTTTAGCTGTACAATGGCGTCGCTGGGACGTAGTGCTTAAAGTTTCGCTCTTTTCAGCAGAAATTATGGATTAATCCTCGCTTAAAATCGTCAGTACTCTAAGCCGAAATGAAAGTATCTTTTTTTTTAATTTGCGCTGATGTCACGTTCCGAGATTTCTATACTCGATAACTTCTTTGTAACTTCCGCTGAATCCTTCTTCGTGTTATTTGTTGGAATTGCTGTAGAAGAACAGCCGGAATTAAAAGGCCTGCCTCCTGTGAACTACTCTCTCTCATTGGCGTCTCCGATAAATATTGGGATATCCAGCTGTTTTGTCCTTCATTTAGGTTTAATCGAAATTCAGCTCTGATCCGGGGTCTATGCCCAGAGACGCATTGACAAAGACATACGGCTGCGAACTCGGTAACGGTCGATAGCACTATGCGTGTACGTGCTTGTGTGCGCCGACTTCGGCTCTAACGAGAGTGTCGAACACGATCTCTTCTCTGTGCAGCAGTCTGACTGGCGAGGTGATGACTTCGTCTCGTTTTCTACAATTGAACGATCGACCGCTGTCTGAGAAGATACTCCTTGACCAGCTGGTTCAAGATTCATGTCTCCGAAAACGAAAACAAAGGGCTTATTATTATTTTTTTTTTTTTACAGTGAGGCGCACTACTCTGCCGGCTCTGAATTGATGGACGGTGCAACAACGAGTTTGTGCGCGCGCTGTCGCTGCTGTCCTCGCAATTTTTCTCCTTGGTCCGCTAGTATATCAGGTAACAAACCGTATGCCTAATTAAAATAACTGCCATAAATTCCTCTTTGTTTCCTTTTTTCTCATTTTTTTTTTTTTTTTGCAGAGCGTACTTTGCAGCGATCAACGCGTCACTTGTCGAGGACGAGGTGTAATTTCTGGGGACGCTCCTAAGAGGTAGCACAATTAAAGTCTGTTCGAGAGAAGTGCAGTCGTGATAAGCTTACCTTTCTACGAGCTCCAATCGCGGCTCATGACGAAGAACCTGTCTGTACAGAGTCTATTACGATCCCCTCTTGCATCCTCCTCCCCCTGTTGCATCACCTACGCACCGACTCTGCCTACATGCCGGTGTAGCTACAGAAGATATATTGTGCCGCGTCACCTCTGTTCTTCAATTGTGCAGTTTGAAGGACTTTCTAGAATTTTCCTTTAATGCGCGCATAGTTTTATGACCAGCGTGTGACAAAGCTGCACAAGCTCAAAAGGTTTAGAATGTCACAGCGCCGTTCGCAAACATCTAAGGGTTTGGGGAACTGAACGACACGTGGCAGCTGAATTATTTTTAGTGTAGTTTTTGTAGCGGAAGCAACACGACGCTAGGTGTGAGCGATTTCGCGGAGCCCCAGAGAGTGCATTCGCGAGGACTGTGCATTCGCGAGGAGCGAGTGTGAGATAGTTACTGCGTAATTTCCTTTCCTCAAATACAATTTTCATTTTCTTCATACGGTGTCTCTTTCTTCTTTCACTTCCATTTCCTCCCTTCCTCTACAAACGGATGACAGGTGTCCACCGAGATATGTGAGACAGTTACTGCGCAATTTCCTTTCTTCAAATGCAATTTTTATTTTCTTCATTACAGCCCCTCTTTCTCTTTCTTCTTTCACTCCCACTTCCTCCCTTCCTGTACGGTGCGGTTCAGGTGTCCACTGAGATGACATAGAATTACTGCGCCATTTCCTTTCCTCAAAAAAGAGTTGCGTTCAAAGGGCAAGGCATCGCGCCGAACGGGTGGTGGCGTTCCGTGGACTCCGTGGCAGCGCTACAACACGCTGTCGCGTTCCACTCCTAAAGGCGAAGCTTAATCGCAATTAATTAACAGTTAATTACTATTACGTAATTAATCTGCAATCAGACATTAATTAGTAATTTGTCATTACTTATTCATTAGTGCTTAATTATGTGTGGCGTCATCCAGTGGTGACGTCACCAGTGACACAGAGGCAGTCAAAGTGGTGCAGAAAACGCTTTCGCCTCTACCCACTTTAGACAGTCAAAGTGTCCCCTGAGATGCCGCCGCCGCTGCGATTGCCGCGCCGTTGCTTCTGCAGTTCTACTCGAGATGGCCATTGGTCAAACCACTGCCAATTTTTTAGAGGACACTGGCTTTCTGAGACAATGGTAGGAGATATTCTTTTTTAGCATGAGATACAGGCGGAGCTATTACCGTCTTCTTGAATGCAAGCCCAATACTGCCTGCACATAACAGCACCACCGCCATCTCTATAGTGACCGGGACTACTTTTGCCTAGCTGGTTTTTGCAGAGTGACAAAGTAGGGATAGCACAAAAGTAGACGAAAAAAAAATAGAAATGACCATTAGGGTTTTGTGTTATGCTCTTCTTTTTTATGTCCGTGTACGTTTTGGATTTTACTGTGCAATTTCTCAGCTGGTCTGAAAGGAATCGTTTGAGCGAGGCCTTTTGAAATTAGCGCTGTATGGGCGACATTCAGCGTGGCCCGAATCAGCGGACGCCGCGAGTCCGGCTGACACCGCAATCAAGCTGTGACCCACAGGATGCCCCACTCGCCCACTCCCAGAGGAGGTGGCTAATGAACGGCCCCTAATTAGTCCCAATTAAGGTGGTCGGCGACGCAGAGAAACGGGCCGGCCACCGACCGCGACCCAATTTCTGCGGGCTTCCAATTGGACAACGGGCCCATCCGGGTGCATGGCACATCTCTGCCGCGGCGCTTGTCGGATTGTTAGCAAAACGCGTCAACCGTGAGGAGCCAGCCAACAGACTTAATGGAAATAAGGCGCGGGGGGTGTCGTGGCAAAGTGTCTTTTGTAAACGTTTTGGATTGTGCACTTTTAAGTTGAAGTGTCTAAAAAGGCGGAGGAATCCCAGACTGCAACGCAAGTGCACTGTAAGCATAACGGTCTTCCTTTAATTTCAGGTGTGGCCGCGTCGATTTAATATTCAGTGACGTGTATATTAAAGTGGCCGTGGTCAAAGCGCACAAGCAGTCTAAGGAAGACAACACTGCTATGCTAGACGACAACTCTCTCTGGCTCTGTTAAGGAAGTGCGAAGCTGCGGCTTCCACAAGCGTACTGTTCCTGGACGTTCACGATGACGTTCACGATGGAAGCTGACGGCTTGCACACGTAGCTTGCACTGCTGTGCCGCAAAAAGGTTTCTATAAGTATACCTCCCAAAAAACTATGAGATGAAAAATTTTTTTTTGTGCATGGAAGTGTGTACTGAGCCACGCAGCTAAAGAGCTTTCAGGGGACTTCCCCTCAGAAAGTTTCCAGACAGCATTCTTTCCGAATAAAAGAAGGCCGTCCACCTGTAACTCCCTGGCGCAACTCCGTTTTTTACAAATCTGAGGAAGGCGGGCCAATAATGTCTCAAGCTCCATTAGACCGGCGTTGCAGCACCTTGCTCGGTAATCAATGAGAGTCCCCGTAGAATAGGTATGTTATTAGCACTCTCCGAGGGGTCACGAACCTATTGCAGGGCCCCGCAGAAGGACTACCCTTCTTCGCACTGACCTCCTTGAATAGCTTTTCGTGCTTTGCAGTATCTGCTCTCTGAAGCTGACACGAGGTTAACCCAAATACGCAAAATGAAGGTATGGGAAGCTCACATTTTTTTTCTAAAGTTATCTACTCTCTTGAGCCTGCAACAATTAGTTTCTCCACGCGGCTCTTTAGGATGCTTTCTCGCCTATGAACGGTCGCGTACGCTGCACTTCGCTTGCATGAAGCAGCAGTGGCTTCCCTCATAATCGTAGAAAAATCCTAGTCGTAAAAAAAGAAGGCGCAATCTGTGCCGACATCTGAGGGAACTACGAATTCAAATCTAAAGGCTAGATGCATTTAGCTCTTGGAATTTCAAACATACAATATGACCTGAAGTCTTTCGCTTTACGCTACCGAAGAATATCAGATATGTTTATATATTTTTGTTGTTTTCGACACACATCGAAATGACTCCTAGAATAACATTGCTTTTATCCTCTTTTAGTTCTCACTGTTCTAGCGTAGGCCATATAAAGCGATAAGAACTCAAAATTCACTTGGTTACCAAACAAAAATATTTCTCCCATTAATGTGGCGAATTGGGCATGTTGTTACATAATTACAGGCACAGCAGCGCACATGCACAGCGCAGCAGCGCACAGCAGCGCTCAGCAGCGCTCAGCAGCGCTCAGCAGCGCTCGTCCTTGCCTGTCTACTCTGTCCCAGTCTTTTGTGCGCTGCTGTGCCTGTATTATTTTTCCCACTACCAAAAAAGAAAGACAAGAAATCTTTGCTCAGTTGAAAAATTGGTAGAAAGCGACAAGGCGCAGTCAACTTTGAGAAAGAAATGAGAAGACAGAGGTTGTACTCTTTGGCAGCTCTTGAAGAAATCAGGGGCAACTCCCCGCTCATTGGAACGGCATTAGAGAGCGTGGTAGACTGAAGGCAGAGGCGGGGGGAAGAAGAGAGGCGTGAGTTGGTAAAAATTTGCGAGCGTGTGTCGAAATGAATGAGCTCGCATGAAGTTGAGAAACGCACGTTTCGCACTAATAGAAAAACACGCTTATGGCTGGTGTTAGAACATCGGCAATGCGATGGGAGAGTCTGAGCCAGTAAAGACCAGTGAAGTTGGCTAGCAGACGCTAAGATAACAAGCATATGCTTTCAGAGCTGAAAAAAAAATGTAAATACATGTCGGAAAGCTGCCGGCACTAGCACTACAGCACCTCCTTCGCGACTCTAATCTCGCTGCGAGCAAAATATTCTAGTTGAGGGAGACGCCTAGATTATGCTTCAGATTAACTTAAACAGCAGTGAACACTATAGAATCCCGTGTGCCCCTTCGTCAAAATGGCTTCGCCATGCCTCTCAGAAAAGTGCGGAACGAAGTGCATGTTAGTGTATACATGTACGGGATATGCGTTTAAAATCTAATTATAGGGTGCAGTTCGTGGAACGGGTGAATGCCTCGTAGTGTGCAGGAGCACTGTGCGGGTGGTTGCTTTCACAAAGTAATATGTGTCCTTGGAACCAAGAGTGCGTGTGGTGAAGGGTACCAGGCTTATCAACAACAACACTGCGATCAGGGCTTGGGAGTGCCCATGTGTGTCCTGCTTGTATACCTGTACTGCTGCGCTCACAGCACGAGCATTGTTGAGATAACGCCGCTTTTTCATGGCCAGATGCTGCCTCTGATCTGCAGCACACCGTTGGTATGCTTAGGATAAAGTTGGTTGCCCTCTGAGCGTGTGCACCTCCCGGACTTCTCAGTTCACATATAGAAGAGTAAAGGTTTGGGCGAGTAGGTGAGACATGCTATGCAAAGAATGGCGCGGCAGAAACTGACAAGGGTGAGGTGCTTGTTTATGTATGTCCTTCTCAGCACTTTCAGTTTCTGCCGTGCCTTTCTTCGCATAGCATAGTTCACATACAACTCGCTTTTTTCGCATGCAAGAAAACTGGAATGGTGAAACCGATCTGGAGAGAATATTTTTTTTAACGAATAAGATCGGTATGTATTGCAAGGAAGTGGTGACATCGATGGTGTTTGCGTTTGTCACACGTTCCACCCCTTCGGGCCAGCTTTTCAGCAACAGTGCACGACAGATGTCTAAACATTAAAAAAAGAAAGCAACAGTATGTGCGCCAATCTCCATATGCGCAACAAGCTGCATATGCTTATTTCTTTACCTCCGCGTTCGTCTATAAGCACTGGGAGTTCATACTAATAGTGTCAACATTCTGCTATACTACAGCCGAGGATGGTTCGCGCTCTCTTAACTTGTGGATTTCGCGAGTGCTTAAGGTGAGTCGATGGCGACGTGCAGGAGTGAGCAAGGCTCACAATGTTTTTTGTTTTTGTTTTTTGGTGGGAGTATGGGGGGGGGGGGGAGGTGGTTTTCAGCGTCAGTAGCTGTTTTATTTAAGGATCTGCAAGGTAAAGTAAAAAACAGCATTCATTTTATTATTTCTGTTCAGCATGACAGTTTGTCTTTTCGTTTTTCTTGGCGATGATGGAATATTTAAGGAGATCTGCGCAGGCGGTAGTGATTATCATGAAGGAAAAGGAGAGGCGAAAGAGAAAGAAGTGACTGAATCCAATATCGATGTAACACGGCACTCCTGAAAGGTCTTTGCAGGAAGTACGCCCAGATTCACAACAGAAGCAAAGCTAGAAAAAAAAAAGAGGCGAAGCAGCTACGCGGTGGGGGTCAGAGGTGGAACTGTCGTTAAACTTTCAGCACCTTTTGCTGTGAGTAAGGTGTCAGAAGTGAGTGCTTCAAAATTTAAGGGGATATTTTATTCATTTGTTGAGCCTGGAAATTTAATTCCTCTTACTCCTACAAGAAGACTGCTGACAGCGTCGCTGTCAGCCGACACAGATTTTTTTTTTTTTTTGTTGTTGGGCTCCCCATGGGCAATCCTAGTCGCTGGTACATTCTCGGTCTTAAACAACGAACTTGTTCAAAAAGTAATACTGTATAAGTTCTTGTGTTTATAAAGTTTATAAAAATTTCTAAAGCATGATTAGCTGCTTAGATCTCCTGTCGTTTGCCTTTAGTTTGCTACGCCGGATGGCGCTGCGATCGCAGCTTCTCGAGAGTTGATCTTTTGGGCTTGAAAAGGCGCACCGTCTATGCAATGCAGCTGCATGTCGCACGCTTTTGAACAAAATGTCCCGATTCTCAGAAGCCTCTGAGATGCCCGTCTTACATGAGCATATAAGCTTCAGTCAGCAGCAAGCTCCGAAGCATGTGTGTGCAGGATGATAAACCCGGTAGAAAAATAGCGGATGCAGAACAAAGAATAAAGTGTTACTGCCTTGTAATGCAGCCCCGGAACTAGTCAGACCGCGGTTTTTGTATTACCTCAGCTTCTCTTTTTTTGTTTGCTAGTTTTCTATAATTTTTATATTTTAGGGTTGTTATTTTTTATTTTTTTGTTATTTTTTGTCGTTCGGTAATAAATAACTCCGAAGAATATCACTGCGTCAAACGAATTCAAACTTTAGCCACTGGTGTCAAGGAAATCTTCATGGAAGGGAGAGGGCATGTAACCACAGGAAAAGAATAAAGCGAGAAGGAGGGAAAAAGGAACGATGTCCGATGCTCCGTAGCCGCGTCCCGCTCGAGGGCGACCCTCTCCTCCGTCTCCCGGCGGCACGGCGCCGTTCTTGCTTCGGCCACGAGGCCCCAGTACGAAGGAGAAGCACGAGGCCAGCTCGCAAAGACTTCTCTCGCGCAGAAGAGATAAGGGCTTGATTCAGTGGGCCGTCTGGAAAACGTCTGGCTCTCGATAAGCGCGCTCCTTAGTGGACCGGACGTTATAATCGTGCCACGGGGCAATGATTGGGCTCGGCGTTTACGGGTGCGGTACAGATGTAGGTGTCGGGAGCGCTGCGGTCCTTTATCGGCACCCTGTAATGGAATTACGCGCCTCTGAAGCGCCAGTCGATTCGGGACCCAGCGCGTAGGGGGGGCTGCTGTGGTCGTTTTGTCTCCCCCGCGCTGCGGATGAAACAACTAGTGCGCGTCGGTCAGCGGTGCCCTCTTTCCCGCCTCTCTCTGATAGGTGTTTTCTGCTGCTGCTGCTGCTGCTGCTGCCGTGCTTCTGTGGTATTCGTAGCGATACCACCCAAATATAATATATAGATATTTTTCGCCTCCACTCTACGAAAGAGAGATAGTATGCGATAAATATGAGCGAGCAGTGGGCATAGCTTATTTCTCGTGCCCTAACAAATAGCTCTCGTTCGGTACACTTGCCAAAGTGCACTGGCGAATGTGATTTTTTTTAACGTTTTTTTTTGCACCTGGAACCAGAGAACCGAAGTAAAGTTACGCGCCAGCCACTACTTATTGTCGACACATCACTGGTGAGACATATTAAGAGGGGTTGCGGCCCATCGTCGGGTGTAGATATGTGGAATTCTCAATCCCTTATTTCATCGCTGTTAGTAGTTTCGCAATGGTGTCAGTGTGAACCTTCGTCGCGCGTTTTTATGTTCTTATGTAGCATCGCTGCTGTATCTCGTTATCTCCCTATCCTCCCTTTCCTTTTTTTCCCCCGGGAGGTATGGAAAAGCAAGCGGGAGGAAAGCAACGACTTTTTTTTTTTTCATTAATATCAGGGTGAGGACAGAAAAGGGAACCGCAGAAGTGCTTTTCGCTCAAGATTAAAGGCTAACGTGCGTGTCTTATGAAAATAAAATCTAGAACACTGCGTGTCTAAATCTACAGACCTAGATAGGGCTTGGAAATAAATATTCTAAAGCGAAAGTTTGAACCGCGCGAAGATGCCCAGCTTTCACATTTGATGCTTCAGCTCTAGGAAAAATGGAGGAAAAGTTACTAGTCATGAACGAAACTTCGTTTATTGGCGGTCATAGCAGGGACTTTTTTACAGCGGCAGCTGGTATATACGGCTCAGACCACGAGATCTCGGTCGCGGTGATCCCGGGCAGCTGGGAGGGCAGACGCGGCATGAGATGACGCGAGCGCAGCCGTCTTCCACGGTGGGTCACGTGCAGGCTAGGCCCAGCACGTGCTGGCATGCTTCCGCTTAATGGATCTTAAACGTTACCATCCAACACAGGAATCGGCTGGGCCACTTGGTAGATTAAATAAAATTAGCAGCGAAACAAACAAGACAGGAAATAACAAGACGCAGACACAAGCGTTAGTGTCTGCGTCTTCTTCTCTGTCCCGTTTGTTTCGTTATCATGACTACAATCTCACAGCAGTGACGTAGGGAACTGAAAGAGGATGCCGCGCTTGGGCATACTCTATGCTCCAGGCGGTGTTGAGTAAGTGCGTTATATAGAGAAAGGGACACCACATATGTAAGCTGCGAGTGGAGGGCGTGTAGCCTCAGGCGCGGTATGTTCTTAATATTGGACAAATGGAATTGTTGGCTATACCCACATTGTGCGATGCAAGAGGGTGACGCCATACATCATCATCATCATCATCAGCCTGATTACACCCACTGCGGGGCGGAGGGCTCTCATATATCTCTGGAATTAACCCTGCTCTGCTCCAGCTGCGGCCACCCTATCCCCGCAGACTTCTAAATCTCATCCGCCCACCTAACTTTCTGCCGCCCCCTGCTATGCCTTGCCTTTTCCTGGAATTCAGACCGTTACCCTTAACGACCATCGGTTATCGTGCCTTCGCGCTACAAGCCCTGCCCAAGCTCATTTCTTTTTCTTGATTTCGTCTAGGATGTCAGCAACCCACGTTTGTTCTCCGATCCACTCTGCCTTCTTCCTGCCCCTTGATGTTGCACCTTTAATTTTCCTTTTCGTAGCCGGCTGCGTTGTCCTCAATGTAAGCAGAACCCTTTTCGTTAGCCTCCACGTTTCTGTCCCACAGGTGAGTACCGGTAAGGTACAGCTGTTATATACTTTTTCTCTTAAGGGATATCGATAAACTGCTATTCTTGCTCTGATAAAGCCTGCATAATGCGCTCCACACTATTCTTATTCTTTTAGTTATTTCACTCTCGTAATCCGGATCTGCGGTCACTACCTGCCCTATGTAGGCGTATTCCCTTACCGCTTCGCAATGCTCCTATACCCGCCAATACCCCACAATAAATCGGCTGCTTAGCATTTCCTCTTTCAGACGCGACGGGAAAGCCGGCGACAGCTTCACCCCTTCGTATGTCGCAGAATTTCGCCTTACATTGCCGTAATGTATAGCGTCAGTTTCCCGCTTGACAGACCTTTTTTTTTTTTATTCCACGTTTGAGACATGCAGGGGTTAGTAGAGGGGGGAATAAAAATTGACGAGGGCGAAACGTTAGTAGTTATAGAACGATCATGCATATAGCTCTACCGCTGTACTACTTCCATTGCCGCCGCTGCGGGGTTTTCAGCCCGCGTCCGACACTCATGCGCAGTTGACGCCGGGCAGTCGACTGTAGAGATAGCTGTTAGCTGAATCCAAAGTGTGCGGGGAAAAAAATAAAGTGGAAAGGGAAATCTACCGGATTTTTGTTTGTTGAATAACAAAATATCTGCCCCACTAGAAGCGGTAAACCAAGGCTGGGCACTCAACACGGCAGTGAAGCCGCGCAAAAGAGCGGGACCCGCTGACGGACGCGCCGCCGCAGCGAAGCGGCGGCCAACGCAGGCGGCGCGCACCGTTTGCGTGCCGGGCGAGAGCCGGCGGGGCCTAAGCTCGCCGATAAATTAGGCGCTCCTCAAATGAGTCCACCAGCCGGGCACGTGCCGCCCCTAATGGGAGCGGTGTATCAAGGACTGCAGTCCGCAAAACGCCGCGTTATGGCTTCCTGTCTTTGCTGCGGGCCCCCGTATGTGTGAGAGGCGGCGCGCTTTTTGCTTCGCTCGAGGGCTGTTTAATTCCGAGCCCGCTTCTCCTCTTCTACCCCTCGCCGCTTTACTTTTGAGCCACGCGCGCCGCAGCCGCTCGTTAACGCGAACTCGCTCACGTTCGCTCGGCAACGCTTCCTCCATAACGGAGGCACCGTCACGTGCGACCCGCACGGGGACAGCGTGGTGTTCGCAGTCGTTGACACGTTTATCCATTAGACCGCCTCCCTTTTCTCGCATTGCCAAGGAGCGGCGGGCCCGTGTTTTGCTCTGTTTGAGTCCGCTGAACAAGCGGCGGCGCTGATTCACGCGCGCGACGCGTACGCGGCCGCCTTCACTGCTGCAGCGCGGTCGACGGCACCAGGGAGACCTCCGCGCTTTCATGGCCTCGTAGAAAATCTCTGAGGTTTGGGCGGCTTCAGATTTTTATCGGGCATGCGACACCATTTTCTGTAGTCTCCCTTCGTTTAAAAAATTTCTTATCTGAGTGTTCCCAAAATCACGCAAGCTTCTTGTATAGTCGACATGTTGCCTGCTCTGTTCTCTACGTGTCCTCGCAAATACTGCCGTTCAAACGATAGCAAGGTTTACATTAAATACAGTTCTCAAATAGCACGGTAAACGAACTGCCCTCTGTAGCAGATGACTAACACCTTTATTACACACCTAGGTGGCGCTGCCGCACGCCGGAGGTGGCTGCTGAACCATCCGCTACAGTGCGTGGTTCTCTTTTGTGCGTTTTCCATGGCGTTTGATAACTGCTTTTTCAGGTAATGCTGTCTAGTTTGAAAGACTATATTAGTGAGCAAATGTTGCGCACGCAGAAGCATGTCGGGCTACACGAGAAGCTTGCTCGATTCGGGGTAACGCCCAGCAGATAGAGCGCATTTTGTGGATATGTCAAGCTTCACAAGACACAGTTATCGCGGCATTTTAAGAAGATAGCTTCGAAATGATGAACAGTACTTTGTTACACTCTTCTTTAAAGCACTAGCCAACTTTTAATGAAGAGCCCCCTCTATGGGTTCTCTGTCAACGGAGAAATAAAATTTGGTAAGTTTTGCTTGCATGTGTTTCTATGGGTCGCTCAACCGCCTCGTACTCCCTGTGGCAGGAGACTCTCATACGCACGCTTCGCGGTGTTTTAAATATACATAGCCTTCGCATTTACGCTTCATACTTTCAGAACGAATTCTAGGATGAACCTGATTGTTCTTCACGAAAGGACGACATCATAGGTGCAACGTGAAATCAGAAAACTGCTTTTGAAACTTTTGCTTCCATGTATTTCTAAGGGCGCCAAGCCTACTTTTCACCTCCAGGTGAGTACGGCTGTCGCGAACGCCCCCTTTGTTTGCAAACACGATGTTGGTCTATTTATGAGGGATAGTGACATGTGTAATAGACTTCTCGCCTAGCTCCCTTGACGCTCCAGTCATCTGCAAGCATGGCTATCATTTAAGGATGACTACCCTTGCTGTCAGATGTCTAAAATCTCAGCGTTTGCTACAGAGTGGTCATTACGCTGCCAGACGACATCTTTTCTCCATGGACACGAGCACTGGCCAGCAAAATTTGATACAGATGGGCGAGAAAAACAAATCTAATGGAGGTCACTATACTAGGGCCCAGTGAAAAGAAGCGCTCGTTTAGATAAAAGTCCAAAGGCGACCCTCTGTATATGAGTGAATCCATGTTCTCCAGGAGGTAGGGGGATAGTATGGAAAATATAGGGGGGTAACGTCAGCGTTATAGCCCTTTAGAATGTGTTCAGTATATGCCCTGATATGCGAAAAGTTGGGACAGTGAGCTGTACCCCGCCACCTGAAGTTGCAGAGTGAGATGAGGAGAGCGCTAGTTTGAACTGAGTGCAAGTGAGAACGAGGGAAGATGGTGGGGTAATCCCTCGTGTTCTTCTGGTGTTCAGCTAGTTGCTCTTTGCATGTTATGGCGTCTGCTGTTACGTTAGATTTCGCCAGGAGATCGAGGGAGCCTGGTTGTTGACAAACTTATTTTCGCTCGTGTCCTGTCTACACCTTACCTGTGTCTTGTTTTTCGCGCTACGTTTTTCGAAGATGCAACTTATTTTTCCAGTACACTCTTAGCGCAAGGTGAATCATAGGTATGGAATTTGAATCCGCTCCATCTATCTCAAGTTTAGCTTAGAGAGTATCTGTCCTGTTCGTCGAAGGATTCTCAACATGTTGAAGAGGTGCAGCACTAATGTGTTAATCAAGGGTCTCTAAAGATAAAATTAAACTATCCAACTAAGAGGCCTCGAGTAATCGTGTTGTCGTGTATTCGAGAGCTCAGGCGCTCACACTCCTATGTAACACTACTGTCCCTGCATAGCGCAAACAGCGCCGGTGTTTCTCAAAAGTTGTGTGCGTGTATTATACGCACGGTGTGCTGCCAGCGGGGATCCCACCACTTATGTGCAATCTTATTTATGAGAGCAGGGGAGTGCACGCGCGGCAGCTAGAGACTCGAGTATCCCGCACAACAGACATGGAGGCCAGCGTCTCGCCAACGTGCAGTGGGAAAGTCCTCTCCCAGCTCTCGCTCGAAGCCAACACGTTTTGCCGAGCTCCACCACTATGTAACCCGGTATATATAATAAAGCTGAGATATGTAGCACTTATTTGGCCTTGAATAAAAGAGAATAGAAGAAATAAATGTAATTATTAACTAACTCTGTGCATCAGCAAGTAATAGTAAGCAGTACTTCTATCTTCTTTCATTGTTCTTTGTCCCAGTACGTTCGTTACCCATATGGGGCAGAGAGTCCCATTAAACAGAGTAAGGAACTTACTTGTTCATTCATGGTTCTTATGATCAAAAGACTGGGATCCGCAGAAACAAAACACAAAATATGTGTGGTACCAGAAAATTTAATTATTCAAGAGCAACTTCTATTCAGACAAGCCGCATTTGCTCATTTCTTTTTCTGCACTTCGAGCCTACCTCTTGGAGAATGATTTCCTCTAGCCCAATATTTCTCCTTTTCTTTTCTTTCGTCGTGACCTTGTTTTGGCCGGACCCTGTTTGGCTTGAGGAACATTGCAGAAGCCAAATGAGCTTTGCCCTTTCTGCTTTGCTCGACAGGGAAGGATGCCACCACCTACGTTCAGCTGCTATGGGGGCACAAAGATAACTTCAATGGGAACAAGCACCGAGTGAAGAAAATCGTACAGCAACGCGCAAGGACGCGCTCAACGAAGCAAAACCATTAGGACGGATAGCGCCCGCCTGGGGCTCAAGGCAAGGTCGGTCGCTTTTTGTCAATACATGTTTATATTTTTTGCTGTAAGCGCGCTTTCTTTTTGACACATCACGCTGTTCCTACGGGTGATCTGCTTTGTTGCCTCTCTCGCCGCGACAACCGAACACTCCTGACCTGCCGTAAACACAGCTGCCAAGGATTGAATGTCATCTTCCCCAACGCTTAACGTGTTTCCTGTAAGATGGCGATTGTTCTCGTTACAATTTCCTCAAGGGCTTAGCGTGGGACGGCAAGCTTTTTTTTTTGTTTTGCTTATTACCTTTGAGTTCGGCAGCGTATGTCATTTTCAACAGCAGAAACATAACTCTTATTTTTTTTGTTTAAGCAAGAGATTCAATTAGCGTTGATTTCACATCAGTATTATTACGACGATGTCACCATGTCATCCCATTTCTGGTGCGGTACATGAAAAGTCATGGTTACTCTGTCATGTTTAATTAACAGCGTTCGCTAGATGACTTTACACAGGGCAGCAAAAGTATGAAACGACATATTTGCAGCTGGGGATGTTGTCTTTCCTGAGTCGCAGGCTAATTTCACGCGGATGATTTTAATTTCTACTGCAACATGCAACGCATAACTTAGGTGCCTTCAACTTAGTCTTTGTTTCTTGTGCAGAAGCATAGACAAGCATTTGCGCATGTACTGTTTTTTCCAGAAGTAATCAGCAACCGGGTTTGTTTCCTAGCATGGAGCACTCCTGGCCTCACCTCCCTAAGTTCAAAACCTCTTGTTCTCCAAATTCGAGACCTTTTGGTTTTTTGGGGTGTCGTAAGGGCTCCAAAGTATGGCTGAAAATTAAACCTCGTTGCCTGTTTACTTTTGACAAGCATGGTACAGGGAATCCCAGTTAAGTGAGACAAGGGTCAAAGAAGAAAAGAAAAGCTCGAGGGCCCAAGTTACAGCAGTGAACCAGAATCAGTATTTGGACATCGCCTGGAGCAAACAGGCGTTTTTTTCTTCGCGCTTTAGAAATTTCTTTTCCATGTTTATTATCAACTTTTAAAACGATGGTGATAAGATTTGAGCTAAGATTAAAAAGTCGTGAATTTTCAAACGAAACCAATATTTGAGAAATATCGTTTTGGTCGGCAACGTTCCACTGACAGTGGAAGGTCTGCACTGTCCACATAGCGTGGGTTCAGGCCAAAACAAGCTGAAGGCTTAGCCAGCATTCACCGCGCGCCTGCGCTCTCGCTCTGGAGAAAAGTAGGCGCAGTAATTGAGCATACATGTGTTTATTACACAGTAAGCTACATTACAAAGCACTGCACTAATCTCTAGACCTCAGTAGAAACCATAGCCCTGCAGCAGCACTTGGAAGCGGGTCTGAGGAGCCGTGCACGCAAAGCAAAGACTCACACGTGTTCGCGACGGAGCTATGGGCGCTCGCAGGCCGCATGGCCAAGCAAAGGGTTTAATCGCGCGATACAACACGAGGGAGAATGGGGAAATGCACGGAGCACTTCGTGACGACGCAATCGATGACTCATCGCGTGTCACCCTCGGCTATTGCCGGCAGGTACGGAGACCCATCCAGATAAGGCCCTTCCAGTTCTGGATCGTCAGTGCCCCGAAGACGGGCGACAGGACTCCGTTCGGGCCTCAACTAGAGCATACATGCAAGGTGCTCTCCTTTCACCACCCGCGTTCTTGGTGCCCTGGCAAAGGCCAGGGAACCAAGAGGAAAACACTACGCACCTTGCGGCTGCCCGGGTCGGTGGCGGACGCCCCGTTCATTTTCGGATCGCGACCTCTCGCCGAAACAACGCCGCAAATAGCCATTTGGGGTGACCCAACGGAGACGCAAGGTCAAATCGGCGATGAACGGAAGGGAAGGTGACTGACAACGGATCTCGGAAAAGCTTTCCTTTGAAGGAGGACAATGATTGTGACCGCCCGCATTCGGCTTGCGGTGTCTCTAATGAGTAAGACGGCAGCATTGGCCGCGCACTCGGGTCGCTCAAGAAGCCCCTATCCCCGCCGTTCTAGAAAAACTTTCCTTACTTAATGAATGGCTAGGTCTCGTTTACCAGCTGTGCAGAAGCCGCCATAATACCGGTCAAACAAGCGACGGTTATGTTTCAGTTCTGACGCATAAGAATTTGATTTGTCCAGATCTTACCGCTCTTCGTGGTACACGTAGCTACACCAGACAGGAAACGCCTTGCTTATTCTCTGATCAACCACACTTCCCTGGTTGCACAAGTAGGTGGTCGTTAACGCTAGAGAAATTCCCCGAGCCCCTCTCAGTGACGAATAGACCATCTTTCATTGGCCGCAGACTCACACCGGCACCGTTAACAACAATCGCGCCGCTGAAGCTTTCTGGCCACGTCATGCCCAAGCGGAGACTGTTGAAATCTCATTGCTGGGAATTTGCACTGCCAGATAGCTTTGTTTTCTTACGCGAGGTACCTTTTGGCAGAGTGAACTTGAGCGCTTATGTTGCTGTGTCGCCTAGGTACTTTGACCCTCCCTCAAAACTACGCTTGCCACCTGGCCACTTCCGCTGAGACGCAACTTGGCAACTTTTGTTTTGTCGTGTGTGGCTAGGGCTCGCATCCACAGATGCCTATTAGTATTCTTTTTTTGTGTGTTATAGCAGACATGCCAGTGTGCAAAAGCTGCGCATGTGGTGAAACGACCCTACACATCCTGGGCCTGTGTCCTCGCAACAATATGCCATGCTTGGCCCTGCGGACAGCCTTAAGATAGCTTGAATCATAAAAGGGCAGCGCAGAAAAGGACACGGAACACGGCAGTAACAGTGAAGACAGGACGGCCGCTGAATTGCTGTGTGCAGTGTTACTTCTGCGTTCCGTGTCGTTTTTTGCGCTGCCCTCTTATGATTAAACTATGAACCAACCAGCTCAAACGCAAATTTAAATTCAAGCTAGCTGAATACAACAACGTTTTGGGAGACGATGTACTTGGACCACGGCCGCCGACTGATGTTGCACACTGTCGTGCGATTTCTTTTGCAGAGCCTGAAATCCACAGCGTTCCGGGACCTCTTACAGACATTATGTGCATCCTTCAGTGTATGCACGTTCTCGGTGCTCTATTCCCTTCTTAACCTTCTCATCCCTTTCTCCCTGCCTTTCGTTCCTCTATTTTCTCTTTCTTCTCGAGTAAGAATAAAAAGGACGAGTATTAATCACAAGAAATTGCATGCGGCACTATATTTTCTGAAAGGAGCTGTTCCCCTAAGGCCACCTGGTATACGTCTATATGGCTTCATGAAGCAACGCGCCTCACTCCCGAAGCTCTCATTGTCCCGCCAAGAACAAGTTCCACCTTTTTTGCAAGAATTGGCCAAGTGCTCCTAATTACGTCTGCTCCGTCCGGTCTCCAATGGAAGGCGAAAAGAAGCCATCCCCATTACGGTCTGACCTTTTCATGCTCTTCTTTGCCTGCAGCGTGCACAATACGGCAACCCTCATAGCTCTTTATTGTCTCCGCCTTCTTTCCTTTCATACATCCACAGCTGCACCGTTTCATTTCCATCTACTCCTCTTGCTTGCGTGTTGCTTTCGCTCGCACGAGAGCTTTATTTCGCGTCGTCTGGCCGAGCGAGTGTTTGTACTGGAGCCACCGAGCATTGTTGCGTCACCTTGGAGATAGTTTAATTAAGCGCGTCATTGTGCTGCCTCGAGTATGGGGCCGTCGTGCAAGCGTGCGGGAGGCCGACTGCTGTTTGTCTGCCGCCTCTTCCAGATGCGTGCGTAACCTCTGTAGTTTTGGCGGAGGGCAAACTGCAGAGAGCCGAACAAACATAAACCGAGCTCATGCTGCCTGCCACTCGCGGTTAGAAGCTCGATTTCGGCGGAATTCTTACGCAAACGCGTCCAGTGGCTGGGAATGATTAGTGTGTCCCGCGTAATCCTTTACGACGAATCTTCAAAGTGTGGGCGCAGTGAGTGGTGCGGCATAAATATCGTAGTAACATGTATGCCCACGCAGGCAGAAGGGAAACACAAAGTCTGGGTACTTATTTTTATTCTGCACAACCTTCAATAAAAATGTCCACTTACCGCCAGTGAGCAAAAATGTTTCAAAGGCACTTATTTTGGCAAATATTTAAGTTATCACGAAGTAAAGAATACTCCTCCTCCTTCTAGACAGCTGCCTACAATACTGCACTAGCTTATTATCTGTCACGTCGATGTTAATAATTTAAGCATTAGCTCCGATTACGTGGGTAACCTTGCATAACCACTGTTTAGTTTTAACCATCTCACTCAGAATCCTGTGTGAAGACGTTGCTGTGATGTACAATCACGCAATTCTATGAGAAGACGTTGCTGTGATGTACAATTACGCACGAAGTTGATATCAACATTTACTCTGGGCAAGAAACGGAGAGACAGAGGAAGAGTAAGAGAGAGAGATAAAACAGAACTTCAGTACACGAGGCCATCATATCTCGCTGCGCATAAACGCTCACGTGCCGTCATCTACACGCCCATGCTCCCTGGAGAAGCCGCAGTGCAACTATACCAGGCTGTAAACAGGTGACAACAATTGCTAGCTAGGGTTAATTAATGCTGTCTTTGGATGACTTACCGTGCGACTTATATGCGGATATGATGAACGTACCGCTGTTTAATAAGGAATATTAGATCAAAAAATAATCTTGGACGTTACAGCATTTCTAAAAAAAAAGAACATCTTCGAGATATAGAGGACAGCATAGAGCTTTTAAAACGATAAGCTCAGGTGAACGAAGTGAATATCGGTATAAAACGCTGAGAAGTTTTCACACTTTTCTCTCTATACTGTTTCTTTGATTTTGAGGTTGCCTAGTTCTATGAATCCTCTATTACTATTATTTTAAGTTGAGACGCAAATATCATGGATTGTTTGCTAATTCTATATTAAAAGTCTGCTTTTTACAACAACAGCTCTGTATTAGTTTCTCCGGGGTAAGCGGTGTCGCTATTGCCAATGCTGTCAGCGTCGTAGTATTTTTAACGTAAAACTCCTGGGTTTACTTGATCAATCATAATCATGCTGCGCAGACGCTTATCGCACAGCACTTGTACCTTTTCTGCAAGGTACCCGCCGCGGTGGCTTTGTAGCTTTGGCATTAGAGCACTCCACTACGGGGTCCTGTGTCGCTTCGGGACGTTAATTTCCAATTTCACAATTTACAACCTACAATTTTCTGCAAGGTGCTCTGCGAGGAACGCGTGCTGCACAATGGTTTGAGCTGTTGCGCACGCACGCACACACACGCGCACGCGCACGCACGCACGCACACGCACGTATATATATGTATTATTTCTGGACGCTGATGGCTTTGAAGTGAAACAAGTGGAACCGTAGTAAAATTTGCAGTATTAGCAAAAAGTTTACCTCGAAGGCAAGAGTTAACTTCACTCATGATTTGTCGAGAAGCTGGCGTGAATCATGGTTGGGGGATTATGTGACGATCTTCCACACGACCTGCTTGCTTCTCCGTGCTCACCGCAGGCGATTACGGCGAGCAGCCAAGAGATCGGCCGTTTTTATGAACTGTCGAGCCGTGGAGCGATTGGCGAGTTGAGCAGATGTGCGGGGCGAGACAACAGCTCCAGAAGTACCAGCAATAGCGACAGCACGGTGACGCCACGGCCGCCGTAATAAGCGACGCGTAGCGTGCTTTTTGCCCAGCGCTTCGGAATTCACTCGCGCGTATAGAAACGCGCGAATGTTTGCGCGCGCGCGTGCGCACGCCTCCTCGCGCATTTAGTAAAAACAACCCGGAGAAGGGCAAGCCCACGGCGCCGATGCACGTCGGGGTACAATCGTCGCCATTTCAATTACTTTGCCGTCGGCCCACCAGTCGCGAGGAACGCGCTGGTTGTTTACCCGGGGTCGCGTCGAACGGGTGCACCGCCGCCGTCTCCGCGCTCCCCCCCACCAGGCGGCTTTGCGAATGCAAATGATGTGAGTGCTCGGAGTCCCTTTTTTTTTCCCCCACGGGCCGACTGCTCACCCGCAAACGGCCGGGCGGATTTCTGCGCAATAAAGCACGCCGGGAGAAGCGGCCACGCCGAATGCCCTCACCGCCCTTTCGCCCCAAACTCCGGCCGCCGCTTGCTCTTCTTGTTCCTCGCACTGTCCTCGGCGGCCGCTCTCGAAATCCCGCTTGCCTGTTCTTGGCACCGGCGGATGGAAGCGTAAACCCATGCGCGCGAGTGTTATGCGCAAGCCCCGACTCTCCGGCCGAGCATCGTCGTGAATCTAAGCGCGGCAAGCCCAAAGCTTTCTGGTCTCCGAGAAGAAGGCGCTTCCGTCCGTGGGAAGATTCGCGGCTGTAAACGATGCCCCCCTACTTCCGAAAAGAAGTTCGCAGGCGTGCACCTTTCTCGTAGAGTGCGGAAGTCGCGACAGAACGGGCTATTGCTATTTTTTCGAAAGGCTGGTTAAGTTTTTGCACATCTTCCTGCGATAAGACCATGTGTTACAGTTGTGAGCAATATGAAAGTGAACATGGCTTTGATATTTATTTATTGATGTCTTCATAATTATGTGCGACAAACACAGTCTGTTTTTTTTACTAGTTTTCCGCTTGTTGTATCATTTCGAAAACTTCTCAAATTCAGCGGAGTAATAACCAGAAAATGAGCAATTTTGTGCAAAATGTTTGTTTTCTCTCATACTGCTCACGACTGCATGGGCTCAGTACAGGTGTATACTAAAAAAATAGTTGAAGAAAATATAGACGCCTTTCTCGGTTAGATGCCTTCAGGCGTAGTTTGCCCTGGTTACTCCATTAGTTTTGCTGTTTCCCAAGACATTTCTTATAACTGCGGGTAGCAGATGTAAAACGAAATTCATAAATGCATGCACAAAAGTTTTGTGTATTAAAACCAGTTACTGCCTAGTATATTAGCACATACTGGCTCTAGTCTAGCGCCTTGTACTCTGAAGAAAACCGGCAGTTAGGCTTTACATTTATTTAGCTGATGCTGACTGAAATGGAGACTGAGGTCACGGCTGAGGACAGAAAGGCGTTAGGACCGTCAAATGCTCCACGGACTTTGCAACAAACGTTCAGGAATGAGGAAGAATTTGTTGCTTATGATTTACCGCATGTACAAGTTGTCTTGGTTAAAAGTCCTCAAGCCACATGATCGTATTTTCAGGGCATGCCGGGCATTCTGAAAATGCTGGGCTTTCAGCAAACATCTGCAGCACGAAAATCACTTGGAAGTGACGCGGATTCTGATTATCATCTCTATGGGCCTTGATGGTTTTACAGGCGCTGTAAATACCCCACTGTGCACTGCTCAGAAACAGCCCTCATGACCTATAAAGACAAGTGATCAAGCCTGTTCATTCGTCCAATCTTTTCGTTTGGCTGCCTTTAGGTCCGCGGAGCGGCTGCTTGTAAACTTTAACTTATTGACCTGGGATCTTTCCACCTTTGCTTGGAACCAAAGTTTGTCGTTATTGCTCTGTTGTTCCATGAAAACACGGATCCAAAAATCGATGTTCAGGTTCCGGCTTCTAAAAGTATAAACATTATAAAAATGATCTGAATCAACTTCCCATAAATAGACGTTAGGACTTCTTTTTCAGCCTTGAGCCTATTTTGCTGTTAACCCTTTTTTGTACAGGTGCCACTTCCTTGGCGTGCTTTTCTTGTATTTTTGCAAGCGCATGTACAGATTTCAAGTCGGCAAAATTGAACATAAAGAAAAACGGCGAGAAAAAGTCAATTCGCGGCACCTGGTGCGTATCTAAATTTACAGGCTTCCGAAACAATCCTTAGTTATTCAATTCCAATTACAGACAAATTCATTCGGGGTTTGAGGGCATAACGTTTTTGATACAACTGCTGTCAAGTGAGATTTTCCCTGACAGCGGTTCTTCTACACCCGTAATATAGGTAATGTGCACGATTCTATCAGGCTGGCACCTTACACAAGAAGGGGCTGTGTATGTCTTGTTTGATATACCTGACAACTCGGAACTGAAAGTAGAAAAAGTATGGATCTGCATCTTCAACAATCTGCAACGCCAAACACATATAGGTGATGCTCGACCTCGCAAAAGAAGATACGCATTAACTTCTTATGCCGAACCTAGAGCCCAAGTTTCATTCTGCGATGCTTTAAGCCGTTCCACCAGTGACCTGGTTATAACAGCTCTAAAGCAAACGTTTATTTTTATAGGACGAAAGGATAGCGGTACAAATAAGTACCACTTTTGAGTTCTCATTATGAACACAATAGTACACATATGTAGCGTATTTTTCTCCAAAACCAGCGGTAAAAATGACTAGACATTAAAGCGACTCAATTTCTAGAGTCATTCTGAATACAATATCTATATGCATGTGAACCTAATAAATTTGCATGCCTCACAAATGGTTAACTGCCGTCGCCTCCATAATCCACAGATTGATTGTCTTTTTGAAGTCAAAAGCTTCATGAGAGGGAACACGGGTGTTCGTGTCATATAGCCTCGAATTAGGGTGTCTCGGCGGTGGTTAGACTAAGGCACCTTACCTCGAATTGCACTGTGACGACAAGCGATGTTCGCTCTCAAAAATAAGGCGGAAAAGAGAGGTGCGGACAGGACGGCAGAAGTCTTTCCACCCCGTTGTGAAAAGCGGCCGCCGTGTGTCGCCACGGGTATAGGGTTTCAGGCTATTTGACAGGGGCGTCCGTGCTCCTTCCCTTAAAGCCTTTAGCTGTACATGCGCTCCTCAATGCCGGGAGCACTTGCGAAATTTCCGCACGTAAGTGTTGATATTTCCCGTCTGCCCCGGGTGCCTGTTCAAATTATCTTAAAGCTACAGCAGTTTGATCTACACTCCTGGGTACGCGCATCGGCAGTCTGAACGGAAAACCGGAGCGCTTCAAAACGCTCTGCAGCATGAAAGGAGACGACGTGCTTTTATGTACCACGAAAACACTTTCTGGGGATTCCAAGCGGGATTAAAATCCATGCCGGTGCGGAGCCAGTAGGCTGTTTGGCCGTAGTCAGGCCACTCGGCCCTCGCCGAGAGTCTCCATGGAAGGCGCGTCTGATCAGTGTATTTGAATACACGAACCGGCTACACGTGTTGGGCGGCAGTAGTGCCGCGATCGGTTGGTGGAGTTGGATCTCTCGAGGGCTAGCCAGCGTCTTGATGATGCGGCGAGTGTCTGACGCCGAAAAAGATAAGCGCTGAACTGATGAGCGTCGGCTGCATCACGCGGCCGCATGCGATCTCGAGAAGGGCGCCGAACGCGTCTCTAAGCCTGAAGGAAACTGGGTGAGCACCGCCTTACACACCTGGCCACTGTCGACTCTAAGAGTGCTGTTGGTGGCACTTCGAGCCCGTCCTCGAATTTTCGATGAACCCCACTCAAAAACCGGGTCTCCCAAAGAAGTTCCCAATGTTTTCTCTATATGGCATCCTACGTAATATGCAAGATAGTTTGGCTAAAATTGTTTTCCCTATACGTGTGAAAAATGACGATTTTTGTGATAACACGAAACTCAAGCCTTTGGATATACTCAAAAATTTCCTGCATGATCGCTTAATGAGCGTTTTCACCTATTTCTTTTTTTTAATCTGGTGCCTAATTGTGCCAAAGTTATGAGTCGGATTGCTTTTCAAGGGCACTTTTGGTTTCCAGTACTTACGAGACGTCAACGTACACTGGTGTTAGCGGTCATGCGCACGCTCAGTCGCTGAGCACTTTCGAAGAAAGACGAAACGAACGCTTTCGGAGCTGATTTGCGTGTGCCCATTCCCGCCGCACACATTCAACGGGCGAGAGTCGGAAGTGCAGTATTTCAACGACTTCCACAGCCGTACTACAATAAAAGTATGCCATCTCAGTTGACGCTGTATAAGAGCTGCCTCTGACCCAGGTATGAAGGAACGTTGGCAAAAATTAGTGTAAAGCTTGGTGATATCTCTTTTTGGGGTCTACATGGGTGAAACAACGGATCGGAGGGCGCATTGTCGTCCACGTCCTAGCTGGGAAGATTGCCACACATTAGAGCACAAGACCTTTTCCCGCGCCCTTTAAAGTTCAACTCAGTCGCTTTTTTGCCTTTAATTTCAATGAAACTTTCACAGTTCGTTCTTTGAAGTTTTTTGGTCATTTGTGCCAGAGCTTGCAAGAGGGAATTGTTGGGTTGCTGCAAAAATGAATTTTAAATTTTCCCTTTTCATAGCCTCAATCGGGGAGATTTCTAAGGACGACCTTGCGTGTATGACATCACTGGGCGAAAGGACGTCGAAGATTGCTCTGAGTTTGCTAAAGAACAAAATTTCGAGCTGGCTTTTAGTGATTTCCGAAAAATAATGACCAAAACTTCACTTACAGCCGTTAATTTGGCCAATCAACGCGCACACGATATGTTTTTCCAGGAGGTCTGTCGGGACGTCATGGTTTCGTCGAAACCAGAATTCGGTTTCGGTTTACTTGTTTTTGCTCTTTTTAAGTGCTTGCGCTAAATATTTTTAAAAATGTTTTTTTTTTGTATTGGAGCGAAGGGACCCTAAGGAATGTGATACGATGATCAACTCAATGTTCAAAAAACCTCCGGGTGATTGAAACAATTTTCGTTATTTATGCGTGAAATGTACCTATGTTTGGCACAGATATATAACTGTTTATGCAAATTTTAGAACTGATTTTTTGTTTAAAGCTAGCTGGTGTAGTTGTTTAGAAATTAGAATTAATATCTTCGTAAAGTAATCCCAGGGGCGCTAAATACTTAAAAGAAAGTGCGCAAGTTCTTTATGTCAGCATGTTCACAAAGCTCTGTTCTGTGCTATAAGGCTGCTAGATGTGTTTTTAGATGTCCAGTACTTACGAAAATAAATTTTAAAAAATATTGCACGTGCGCGTAGACAAATCGAGACTTTTACTGTACTCCTCAATGCCCCAGGATTGATGCGTAATGAAAAGTAATTCTACTGTAAGTATGTTTCGGTATGATTTCTCGTAACGGGGCCAATGAAGACCAGAGGGTTACAAAAAAATAAATAAACCTAGAAATTTACAGTTTTGACCAAATTATCCATTTTATTTACTGCGTCCCCCCTTAAACATTTGGAAAAGACAAATAGAGGAATGCTAGCGTACCTCAATTGTAGGCCGATCTTCGAGAATGCCTTTCGGTGGGGGAGATGATACCGACGCGCCATTTGCTTGCTGTTCCGAAGGTCTTGTACCCATAGATATTGCATGTTTCACCTGTCTTATTGTCCATGCGCTTCAATGCATTTGTGAGGAACTCGGAATACATTTGATCAGTGTAAACGAACGTATTGCGGGAGCGAGGTCCGTATTCCTGAGAGCACCTCCTCACGTTTAATCTTTAAAGGAGCAGCCGTCAGATGTACAGGTGCCCCAAGAGATAAATGGAGCACACGAGCGATGGAGAAATTGCGTCGCGGCGCGCTCCAGCCGGGGACGCACTCTCTGCAGTGCGAGGGCGCAATCGGTTCATGCGGTTGATCGGTAGTTGCAGTGTGGCAGTAGGAATCTATATAGGGTGGTTTTGATGCTTCGTGCAAGGTTCTGTCAATGGTATCTAGCGCCTCTACAATACAGAGCAACCGTTACTTTCAACTTTTCAGGAAAAAAGTTTATTCATCCTAAGAATATCTTTTGAGAGAGATCTATACAAACATCTTGCCTGCAGTTTGTTTGAGATTGCGCGTTTCGTTCATCCGTCTTTAGATTGCCCAACGGGATTGTTTCACTGCACTCTGCAGCTAGAATAAAAATGAAAGGAAATGTGCAGGGAGTATAGCCTGCTACGACATTAACCATGTCCAACATTCTCGGAGAAAAAAAATGCATAGTAAGAAACTGTCAGACACTGTTATGGTTATATTAAAGGTAATGGTCCATTCTTCTGATGTGTACCAAAATCTTTATTTTAAGGCGTTTCCATCGATCGCATCCAGCAGTTAAGATAACCAAAGAAAACCAACGGGCAGCACTATTGACGACAGCAAAAACGTTACTAGCAAAAAAAAAAAAATGCAAGACTACAGTCGGGTGGTCTGCGGCTATATTGATTGCTATACTATATGAAAAAATTGCGTTCACGCACTGTTTCCGGGTCAAAAATAATTTTGTCCAGAAATTTTGGGAATGCTCAATGTTTAGAAAAGCCGAGGGAAAGAAAATTATTTTTGTCAAATTCTCCGCGTCACCTGCGAGGTCGTTCACTAGTAATTTAAAATTTTTATTCGGAACAAACATGCGGGTGTGCCGCAAAAAAGAAAAAAAGAGAGAGCTTACAGCTTGGTTAGGATCGCAGCAGCTTTTCTGCTTGGAGAAAGTTTAGGGCTCATATTTCGGTTGTTTATAGGGTGGCATCAAAGATATAATTTTATTTTATTTCAGGGAAGCGGAAGGGTGGGAAAGCAAAATGAGAAGGGAAGAAAAAAGGAAGTTGAAGGTTTACAATAAGCGATCGTTAACTTCTTCTCGGTGCTGAACAGAGAATAATTGTGCACAGTTGCTGCCCACCTGAAAGAGCGATCAGGTTTGCCAAGTCCGACAAACCAACACGCGAAGACACATTTAGTGCAATGTGACACGGTTCTAGGTGCGCTGACATAAGCGGCGCGCGATGATGATGCTAGGTCATTCGTTTGCGCACTTGTATGGCGTGGTACGTGAAAGTCTGAACAGTGGATACATACGAGGCGAGCAATGAAGTTGGAAGTTGGCGCTTCATCCTGTTACCTTCCTATGTGTCTCGTCTGTTTTTTGCGCCTAAAACCTATTCAAATATGAACCAAAACCAACTAGCCCAGCAGCAAGTGCTCTTAGACAATGAGTGCAGGTAGCTGGCAAAGTTTTTCTAACTCGTGCCAAGATTGTTGATTGGCCAAAGTTTCGAACAATGAGGGAATAAATAAAATACAACTAATGCCAGTACAGTTTGAGAACTTTCCATAATGTTCTCGCTTTCCTGTCTTTGTCAATAATATATAAAACTGTCCCAATGAGAGGAAAGGCTTAATAAATCTACCATTGTTTTTACGGGTCGGCATGTGTTAACATTACTTTTCCTCCCCTCTTTGTGAGCTCCACCTGCACTTTATTTGCTCGCAAAATTCGTATTCCTGCCAAAAAAGTTGAGCGCCTAGTAATACAAGAGACAAACAGTGGCGTTCCTTTTCTATAATATGATGTATTTGCGACAACCATATCACCAGTTCGTCAAACATTGGTTGTGCTATGCAGTGGAATATCGCTTGAACGAAGTTGAAAGCAATTTCAATATGTACACCCAATAATTCTGGACAAAAGCATTTTTGAAAAGGAACAAATTTATGAACTCAATTTTTTCATATGTTGCAAGAGTTCACTATAACAATCTATATATCCGCAGATCACCCGACGGAAGTCTTGCATTTTTTGTTTGCTATTAACGTTTTTGCTGTCGTCAAAAGTCTTTCCCATTGGTTTTTTATGGCTGTCTCAACTGCTGGATGCGAGTGATGGAGACACTCCAAAAGAAAGATTTTGCTACGCATCGGAAGAATGGACCATTACCTTCAATATTTCCATAACAATACATACAATATTCCAATATACAAAATTTTATCCAAGAACTTTGGACATGGCTCGCTTTAGTGGAACTTTGCTTTATTTAAGTGGGCATGAAAGAACATGGTTTCCACTAACAACGTATACTCAAACATTTGTTTCCCGTCCTAGGTTTTTCGGATATTTGAAGAAGATCGAACGGTCAAACGAAAGTCACCTTTCGTTGCTGAAGTGCGTCGAAGAAAGCGGTAGCGTCTATGGCTAGAGCGCAAGTTCATTTGGTCACACTGGCACGACTGTAGCTTGCCAGAGTCATTTCAGTGTCACCTAAAACGGCTGTGAAAGTGAAGTTTTGCTCTCCTGTGAATATCGAACGTCAAACCGCTGGCAGGACTACGCTCTTTCGGCACAGTGATGTTCCATTCGGGGAACATTTCTTTTTTCAGGGGTTTGAGGGCTAAAATCTGGCAAAAAAAGAATATCGGGGAGCTTCAGGGAATTGCAAACACTGTAATTGTCTCATTTTTTTCAGAATGACGAAATTTTCAAGCTGCCGTGGAGAAGAAGGCCCAAAAATGAGGAATTCTTGGTTACAGCGAGGAAAATACTATTTAGACAGTAGCCTGTGGTGGTGCACGAGTCTCACCATCCTGTAACTACGAAAGCTGTTTTCAGCACGTAATTGAGATCGCATGCCTGTGGTGTGTCCAAAGACGCCCGTGGTTAATATGGCGAGAGCAGGGGCTCTAGAGTAAAGAGAGGATATCGAATGACGTCGGAGTTTCAGTACCGCCGTGGAGGATATAGTGCGCGCGTTCTAGTTCTTAAAATTCAGTGGAATCTGTCGCCGTCGTTCACTCAGGTGGAGTTGGCGCCCTTACCCTTCTCCCGATTTCATACCTGTAGCATATAATCCGACTAGAAAAATCATGAGTTGCGCTGACGAGAAAGGTAACACGGTAGTGATTATAACAATATGAGTATAATAACAACATATTTGTACACCACCACTTACAACCAATGTAAACGGCTCTCTCAATGCTTTAGAGACTGATGCCGGAGAGGTCGGTTACAATGTTGTGGTCACTTCCACAAATATATAAATCCCAAGATGAGTAGAAAATGAATAGTTATGAACACGTATACAGCAGTACCTTGAAAAGTACTCAATAATAAACGTCCAACGGAAATTCGCTGCCGGCGAACGAAAAACACACACAATGAAACTAGAAGCTTAGGTTAAGGGCTATTAATAATAGCCGAAAAATGACAATAACAACTAACAACAACAACAACAAATTCACATGTGGGCTATACATTCACAGGACATTAACGTCTTTAAGCGTATTCTGCCGCCCTTGAAGTATCCGTATAGTATTAACGATATCGAAATGAACTACAAACGCAATATTTCTCGTTCCACCTCGATTTAGCCTCTCGTGTGGAGTACCGTATAAGCATGTTTAGCACCTCTGGACAACGCAATAGTTCAGTACTATTTCACCAGAAGTTGCATGTGGCTTCTAGGTGAACGTCCAGCGAAACGCTAGCTATAACAGCTGTTTTCCTCTTGCGTAAGTTGCACTTTAACAAATTGCTATTGACATTAGAAAAAAGGTGACACGAGTTTGATTGAAATGCAGACATGTAAAGTTAGCTAAAATAAATACGAACTAATGAAGTATGGGATGTCTAAACCAGCCATTATTTTGGAGTTTAAGTGTAAAACATCATTTAAGGAGGGACTAGTTCATCATTTAAGCAACACTAGTTCTTCGTAGTGTTGCCGAGCCACAGATTTAATTGGATACCTGCAGTCATTATGGAGAACACAGACATATCTAAAACATCGCTAAAATTTCAGATATTCAAACCTGCGGTGAAACCTTGTCCTTGCATTAGATCCATAAGCAGCTCTGCCAGAAAACAACTTTTTGGCACCAATTTGAACTTATTCGCTTTTATTTACCAAGGGCAGCCGGGATACCATAGCTTCCAATGATTCATCATCAGTGTGTTATTATGGCTCTTAGCTACACTGCACGACACTATGTGCATGCGCACGCGCGGTACAGAATTAACAAGTACTGTAGTAATGAACAAGCTAACCTGAAATGATAAAGTGGCCATTGAAAACCACCGGTGGCTCCGTGCAGCTGCGAGAACATGAACTAACGAGGAGATAAACATCGGCGCGAGAGTGCTGCGTGTTTCTCACTTTGTGTGTACTGTACCATGTCAGTGCACGTTAAAGAACCCCAGGCAGGGTGTCGAACCGGAACCGAGCCTGAACCCGAAACCGGAACCGAACCCGAATATTTGCCCGGAACTGGAACCGAACCGAACCCAAATTTTTTTCGCCATCTTGTAACTGAACCCGAACCGGAACGATTCAAAGGAACCGTTCCGAACCGGTTCGGTATTCGGTTCAGCCGCCCATTTTGTGCAACACGGCATACTTTTTTTTCTTTTTTCAGAACAAATGGCATATGCCAGAGCTTAGATTTACCCAGCGAAAGCTGTCGGCGCTATAGAGTGCGAAATTGGCATCCAGTCGAAATGGTACACAGGTCAACAACAAAACTGAAAGAAGTCTCGTGTCTAGGAAGAAAGCTAATTGGCGTTTCTGCAATGTGATTTTGGTAATTGTAAAGAATTTAAATCAGATTTACGTGAAATGTTGGATTTTATAGTATCCCCCTTTCACGTGCTTACGTACAGCTTTACTCGAATTGTTAGCACTGTTTTAACTCGTAAAGCACAGAGTGAGAATGGCTTCCTTTTCTTTGTGTCGAGTACCATAAATATGTGAATCATAGGCGCAATGATCCAATCACGTTGTGCAACGTTTACTTTCTGAGGTATTCCTTGTCTCAGATAGCAGATAATGAATAAGACCCCTCACGATGGCTCAGTGGCTGTGGTGCTCGGCTGCTAATGCCAAGGTCGCGGGTTTGATACCGGTGGCGAGGTCGCATTTTGATAGCGACGAAATGCAAAATGCGTGTGTGCTGTGCGATGTGAGTGCATTCTGAAGAACCCCAGCTGGTCTACGCTAATCTGGAGTCCTCCACTACAGCGTTCCTGATAGACTCCGCGCCGCTTTGACGCGTTAGAACACACATAATACTATTATTACAAAACAAAGAAATATACATGTGTTTTCTTTTAAAAGAATCCGAACATTATTTGTTGCACGCGACGGAAATAAACAATGAAAGGCGGGCATGTAGCAGCGGTGCGATACTTAGAAAAAAAAAATAGTGATTACACAAAGAGGCAATGGGGAAATACATGCGCTCGCTGAGATGTGAAAAACGCCTAGAAATGTGCTACTGAAATGAAATGTAACTGCGATGAAGTGATTTTCGTTAATGTCGATGCATTGAAATTGTTCTGCTTATATAAAAAAAAATGCCAATCGCTAGCGGGCAGCTTCGTCACGCTGTTCTCAGATTGCTGTATCTTGAATTCTCTGACGGGCGGCTTATATCTGCCTCTCTGCCGCACATGAGGGAAGCCAACAATAACCGAAACCAAGGAGCATAGGAGATGTACTTTTTTAAAAGTAATTTGTGGTGTTCATAAATAGGAGCTTAAAGAGTAATTACTTTTAACGATAATTGATTAAACTAAAAAGAAAAACACATTCCGAAAATAGGATCCGAACCCTTGTTCGAATTTTGCGTCCGGTGCTCTACCAACTGAGCTACGGCGACGATTTTTTTCTTTATTGCATGGAAATAGTGCCGAAAAGGAAAATCGGAGTAAGCCCATGCCACAAAACACCAGGCTGTGCAATACGAGCCCACCATACTCCTGCAAATCCCCACCTCCCTAAACATCAGAAGTCTGAGAGGCCCACCCATGCATCTAGATAGGGGAGCCAGCAAGGCGGCCCTTCCAGGGCAACGTATACTCCCCTCACCAAAGCGCACTGCTCACGGAACAAAGATTTCGATGACCCCGGTGATTCGGCGATGGTCCATCATACGGCTCTTGACACTAAAGAGTCACAGCAACATAAATAGATCACACGGCACAACACAGTTTTTCTCCACTGGAAAAAAACGGGTACTAATCCGTGTGATTTCAATGTCCTTCTCAAGTGCACGTTCGCCGTAATTATGTCCAAGAAGAACGTAGCATCATTGCACAGAATAGAACAATGGTCAATGGTCTTTGGCGCATTGCGTACGCGGCAATTTACCGTCCATGACACAAACATCTTCTCAGCATGAAGTAATGCCTTGACAGGCAGCGTCGGTGTGTGAATTTTAGAGAAGAACGCTTTTGCAGCAGAAGAAATAAATGTACATTTGCTTTACACGTTTTAAAGCACTGGTGTTAAGGAACTCCAGAAAAGGTTGCCGATACAACAGTACAGGAAACAAATACCCTGTAAGTACGTGAGTCGTCTGCCTTCTGGAGAGGCTATACAGGTAGTCTAAAGAAAAGCGCACAGAGAGAAAATTTAAAGTGTCCGCTACTTCCGCGCTGCGGTGACGACTGTCTAATCTTTTTGGCTTTCGGCGGTGCAACCGGAGTGTAGTGTAACCGAACCATCAGAGTGTTCACCAGCGCCACCCTCGTCAATAGCAGCGAACGTAATGCGTCTTCTTTTACAGAGAGTGCCACATGAAAAACGTGGTCGAACGGTGAGGGCAGAAGCTGTGCGAGAACCCTCGCTTCGGGTTGTTTGTGTCTGAGGCGAGAGGCTAGAGGTTGGTTCATATGCAAGCGAATGGGCGACTGAGCGGCGCGTTCAAGCGAAAATTTCGAACTTGTTGGAACCTCGCCGTTCACCACCGCGACGACTCAAATACAAGTTATTGCAAAGCGGCGTCAGGATTCGCTAGCGTTTTCGCGTTCTGTTGTGGAACGCTTTGCAATGGCACACGTGCAGCATTCACAGCATTCCATCTCAGGTAGATCGGCTGCAGGTAGATGGGGCATTTTAGACCGAAGCTATTATGCGCCCGTTCCAGCGTTCCGCGTCGTAGTCGGCGTAACCGGTTGCCCAAGTAGCAGAGCGAATTAAACGCCACCTGGAAGGTGGCTGCCACGGGAAGACCCCAAGAGTGGCTATAGCAGCGTAATACGCCACATGCCAGGTAGCGTGTGATGAGTTGCGCTTAAACTTCGCATTACCGACAATTGCAACCGTCTGTCAATTTTTTTGCCAGTGAGTGCCCGGATGTGCGCCCATCAGATTATGCACGCGTGTGCATACACATGCTTAAGCGCACGTACGCACCCACGCACGCACCCCCCCCCCCCGCACACACACACACACGCACGCGCGCACGCACATGCACACGCACACACCACGGAATTTTTTTAATTTTTGAGAAAGAGGACTAAACTGCTAACGCAGTAAAGAAACCTACTACAATACTCTAACCCTGAGTGGGAATCGAGCCAGTGGCGGCGGGCGCAACAGAGAAGCTGCTGTTTACTGCTGCCTTAGGCTACTCGGCCATCTTCGAAGATTCTTTTTATTGTTGCCGCATGCATGGAATATCAGGAACCTCCCTGACCTCGTCTTGCCTTACTTGACTGGGTCGAATTCCGCGACCTCGGCATACGGCCTCATGCCACTATCACTCCCTTGCTCTACCCGCACATAAAAATTCCTGAAGGCGCACACGTCAAGAAAGGCGATCAGTCAGGAGGTTGAACTTTCGCAGCATATACGTTTTGAGCTAAAATGAACTGTTCTCTGAACAGTGATCGCCGAAAGTGGCGATTGTGCGTGTTTATCAAGCATACAGCTTCTTCACACGCTAAGCAGTCTTATTAACAGGAAAAGTTCACACGGAATTCCGGTGTCCTTCATTACTGGCACAAATCTTATAGTGTAAGCCATAACCTCAATGTCGTTTTTAAGAGAATGATGAAGTGAGCTATGTCTCAAGCGAACATAGCGTCACAAATAATTTCGTTGTTCAATAGTTCCCCCTTGCTTGCAGATGTAGCAATTCACTGATCATGGGACATACGTCCGCTTGGCTCGATGGCATGTCCTAACACGTAAGGCCGACTTTTGAAGTCTAAGAAAGGTTTTTGGGGCCTATTGAATGTACATCCTCTGAACTCGCCTTAATATAAGGCCGTCAAGAAAGGCTAGACAAGGCTGCACGTAAAGGAAGTAATGACCGGTCAGAACCTTTGTCGGCTGCCTTCTGGAGAAGCCGTACAGGTATTCTCAGGAAAAGCGAATACTTAGGAAATCAAGTCTATCAGCACAAAATTCCCTCACGACTATGTACATAAAAGACAGATAGCATTTAGTCACCTAATAAGCCCGGCTGCCAGGAAACGGTGGTTTTCGGTTTCGGAAAATAAAAATCGTGAAACAGGTTACTGGACAAAAACTGCACGAAAGACTCACCATACTGTATCAAGGTAGCATTAAATTCTGTCCACGCATAGGCTCCCTTTGAAAGCGACCCAGAAAAGTAATAAAGATTCTATTTAACGAATTTACGATCGTCCTCTTGCAATGCACCAATTGCAACATGTTCACAGCGCAACGTCGCATCGAAGACGTCGCAAGTTTGTGTCGGTACAGACACGAAGAGCCCCCAACCAATGCAAGCCTGCTTTTTTATCATATTCTTTTCATCAGAGCAAGAGACGGAGACGACATCAGCATAGGACAAAATCTTAATTTTACACTGTACTAGCGACACGCCACGATTAGCTGTGTTTTTCAAGAAACTGAGCTATAGGTGGTCGGGACATATAATGCGAGTTACAAAGGCGATGTAGAGCAGGAGATGAAAATAAAATATTTTTGGTAAACTCGCTAGATGTATGCTGCAGGTGTGCCAGAGTGAGGGGGGTGACTGGCAAGCCGCTTTTGGGGTGACAGAAAGATGTCTTGGCTGTATATACCTGCAAATACAAGACAACTTCTGCTCACAGTGGGCGCATGCAGCGGTCCTGATGGCGCCCGCTTAAGCATTTTTCGCCGGAGAAATTCCCGATTGACACAGGCTTCAAGAGAGACCTATTATTCGCCTGACGGGGACTTCGAAACATCTGAAGCTGAAAGGTTTTGTAGATGAAAAATCCATCAGCTTTTCTTTTTATGTATCTCATCAGATAGAGTCTAGTATATATGCACAGCCGGTGTGCACTAATTCTGAGTTCATTTGATTTCGCGGCTCTTGCGCAAATTTAAATCTTTTTGCCGCGGACAGTAAAACATCTCGCATGGAGCAAATTTTGCAGTGCTGTTTTAGAAAAGTAAACAGCAAAACAAGGTTGAATAAAAACTTACGTTCAGAATTTTTTTATAGTCTGAACCCGTTTGAACCGGTTCGACGCTATCCGGAGCGGTTCGAACCGGAACGGAATGTCGCTCCGGAGCCGAACCCGGAACTGAACCCGAAAGGCGTGAACCCGCAACCTGAACCGAACCCGAAAAAATTCCGGTTCGACACCCTGACCCCAGGGGTTCGAAATTTCCGGAGTCCTTAACTACGGCGTTCCTCATAGCTTAAGTTGCTTTGGGACGTTAAAACCTAACAAACAAACAAACAAACAAACAAACAAACAAACAAACAAACAAACAAACAAACAAACAAACAAACAAACAAACAAACAAACAAACAAACAAACAAACAAACAAACAAACAAACAAACAAACAAACAAACAAACAAACAAACAAACAAACAAACAAACAAACAAACAAACAAACAAACAAACAAACAAACAAACAAACAAACAAACAAACAAACAAACAAACAAACAAACAAACAAACAAACAAACAAACAAACAAACAAACAAACAAACAAACAAACAAACAAACAAACAAACAAACAAACAAACAAACAAACAAACAAACAAACAAACAAACAAACAAAAGTATCAAATAAAATTGGCGACAGTTTCATAGTGGTGATTATATGTTGTAGGTATGTGTGCAACAGATGTAACATAAAAATTCTCAGCGAATGAATGGTTAAGAATTGTAGCAACAAGGTCTGAAGGAATGGGTTCACCAGAGGAGTCGATTAGGACGATATTTGCATCAGTCGGGGGATTAATAACGCGCCAGAATTTTCTGATCTTTGTTGTGAGCATAGACGGAAGGATCTGCGAATGAAAGTGTTGTTTTGCGTATTTAGTTGCCTGCACGTATGATTCGGATGCAGCCGAGTACGAAGCCCAACGTTCTCTGGTGGGGGAAAACTTAGAGATGCGATAAAGTCGTTTTTTTTTATTAGATAAGTGCTTGATATGATTGCTATACCAGGAAGCGTTACTGTGGTTGATGATGGTGCGTTGAGGAATGAACTGTTCAGTGAGCTGGTTTACTTTGGCCGAAAACATTTTCCAGTTGGTTTCAACACTACGATTGTCAAAGCCATCAAGAAAAATGTCAATAAAAGAAGATAGTTCAGTGTTTATTGCCTGAAAATTGGCTCGCTTATAATCGCGTATCACTGTTACCTTTCTGTTAGATATTGGACAGGTTAACTTAATGGAAACGTTGAGAAGAGAGTGATCGCTAAGGCCAGGCAGATAAGTTATAGGTGAAACTATTTCAGGTCGACTAGTGAGGATTAAGTCTGATGTATTGGTATTGGACCCTAAACATTTGGTCAACTAGCTGTTAGTCTTGTTGCTTGCGTGCACACTTGCTGTAATGAGAGTACTGAGCATAGATCCAGAAATTCAGTGGCTAGAGACGAGTAGGGTGACAAAATGGGAATGTCGGAGCTCCATGTGATGTTGGGAAAATTAAACTCACCGAGTAGTAATATCGGAGATGCGAGAAAACGTGTAGTAACAGAATTAATGACATCGTGAAGCTCATTGCAGAATGTGGGGTAGGAAGATGGTGGGCGATAGCAAACTCCTGTTATGACTTTCTGGTGATTAAGTGTTATTGCTGCCCATACCATTTCTAAGTCAGTCTGAACATGTACACATGATGAAGTGATATCGTTTGAAACCGCCAACAGCACGCCTCCGCCTCTCTGTTTTCCACGATCACAACGAAAGAAGGCAAAACGATGAGCGTTAAGAAATATATCAGACTCACGGACATGCGCTCTTAGTCAGGTTTTTGTTAAAGCAATAATTTTTGCTGAACACGTGTCGATCGCAGATGATAACGAGTTATATTTGTTAAGAACCCTTCTGATGTTAGTGAAAAGAACCGATGCAAAAGCTGTAGGTACCCGACCACTACCCCTCACGTGTGCATAGGATGTGCTTGGTTCGCAATCGGCTGCGGTGGAACCAGAGCCTGTCCTGCGTGTCGGAATGTTGACGATAGCGTCCGTGGCCGAGTCATACATGTAGCAGTTACCACTAATATGCAACTTGTTGTAGCGCAGTTTGTGTTTTGGGGCACCAGGCTGGCTTTTAGCAAATTCAAGAAGCTTTTTACGAGCAACTCTTGTTGCAGCTGAAAAGTCTTCAGTAAGGATGATTTTCATGTCCTTCAAACTATTACGTGTAGCGAGAATGGCATCTTTTGTTTTCCAATTTAAAAATTTACCAATGACGGAGCGACATTTATTCGGCCTGAAAACGCCCAAGCGATGCACGCGTTCCAGTGCATCAGGAAGAAGGGGATCAACTAGACAATTGTTAAGAGCAGAAGTTAGTTTTTCTTCTGTCTTTTGCCATGTCTCGTCAGAATTTAGAATGCCGTAGAATATTAAGTTGTTACGTCGTGACCTGTCATCATGTTCGTCTATTCGTGTTTGAAAAGTGCTGACTATCTCGGAAAGCTCTTCAGTTTGAGTTTTTATGCTGGAAACTTCATGGCTGACTTCTTCTAGCTTTTTGTAATTCTCTTCTAGTACTTTTAGACGATTCTGTATAGCCGCGATTTTGGTTTCGATGTTCTTTTGTCCCGTTTTAATAGCTTTAGCATCCGCTGCAAGTTCTGCCTGGGTATTAGAACTTTGCACAGACCGCGTATGAACATCTTTAAGCAATTGAAAAATAACGTTCATTTGATCCGCAGGATCAGAGGGCAAAGATTCGTTGTCAAGAGGCGAATCAGAGCGCAAGGTTGGGGCCCGGGGTTGCTCTTAATGTCACCGGCGCGTAACAACAGCAAAGCC
This sequence comes from Amblyomma mixtum, assembly GCF_055824585.1. Taxonomy (NCBI): domain Eukaryota; kingdom Metazoa; phylum Arthropoda; class Arachnida; order Ixodida; family Ixodidae; genus Amblyomma; species Amblyomma mixtum. The sequence goes on along the minus strand of NC_143014.1, from coordinate 104,913,024 downwards.
ATAGAAAAGCACTCACAGAAAACTTCGCTCAATACCCGTGGACACGGGAACAGCATCAAGCAGACGTTATTACTTTTCTTCGCGTACAAAGGAAGGTCTGTACCTACCTGCATTGTAAAGAGAAAACGTTTAAACCCCCATAAAGCATAAAGCTTTCCATCTAATTGGCAAAATAGAAGTATATATGACTGATATGGGGGAGGTGCATATTTCGCTAAGTGTTCAAAATTTTCTTGAGCTGCATTCAGTCGTTCTTTAGCATTGGTTGCTCAAAGTTAACCGTCATCACCACAAAAAGACCCACTGAGGTCTGCCGGCGCAGTACCAGACCGCCAGGGGTCGGGTTAATAGCGTGCGTCTGCTAAATGGCACACGTTCACCAAACGCTATCATCCATGCGCGCGTGTATTGCTTAGAATCTGGTCTCGCGTTTGTCGCGGCCCAAGTGGCTGTCGGCGGGGTTTTTGGTTTCGCAACTGAACAATTACTGCGCCGCCTGGGCTTTGCGTGTTGTCTATACGAAAGAACGCGGGGCACAGCATGACGCAAATTTTGAGCGCACTTGTTTTGGCCGATCTTTGTATCAAACTTCTGAGTATTAACGAGAGCATTCTGCATATAAGTTGTTCAAGCACGTGGCAACACCGGTTCATATGAGCAGCTGCGGCTATTGTGGATATCGTTCCTTAGTTGGTTTTACTCGTATCGGAATCATGAGGCGCCGCAAAAAGATCTGTCGTTGAACTGACTCTTTATGTTGAACCTGTATTTATTGTTGCGAAAGCATACGCCTTTGCGAACTTCTCGCCAGTTCCAACTGAACGCGAGGCTTCTCTGAAGATAAGTAAGTGTGGGGTCGCGCTTGGCTGCAGGTTTATTACTGACGGCTCGAACAATTACGGAGATTGAGCACCATAGGCGAGCAACAGAACAGCACGCGCAGGATTTCCTAATGAAGGCGAGCACTATAGATGGTGAAAAGGGCTCCACCAAAAGAGCGCGAACGAAGGCTGATTGGCGCGCGGATAAGGCAGCGTAAGCAAAGTGTGAGCCCGTCATTGAAACAACGCCGGCCTGAAGCTTTAGCTCGTGCACGCAAAAAAAGATGTCTCGCCAGCGAAAAAAAAAGGAAAAAAAAATAGTGGTGTCTAAAAAGCCACCAAAGAGTGCTAAGTTGGTTCTCTACGACTAATTAGTTTGCATCAGTGCGAAAGACTGGGTCGTTTTGGTTGAGAATGGGGCTTGCGTGGCGGCTATAAAGAACGGCAGTAGTTAGCAATCTTTCAGTTAATTGGTCATGAATGTTTCTCAGTAGAAGGAAAACGACAATTACCAGCATTTTTCTGGCGAGATCCCATGGTAATACGGAAAGGGAAGCCAATTTTCATTAGTAACCATCTGCCGCAGCTGAAAAAAAAAATAAAGAAAAGAAACGAGCCTGGTTCACAGTTGACGTCTTATTACACGCTCCAAAAAAGTGTTGTACGAGGCCTCAGGCGCAGTTTAATTATTCATTACCTCCAGGCAGACAAGCTCTGGGCTAATATTCGTGCTCTCTGAACCGTGGCGACGACGCGCGCGGGAAGGCTGTTCCCGCCACTCGGTCGAGGTGTACAGCAGGGCGTGCGTCCAACAATTTAACTTAGAGTACCGAATAGGTGGCAATACAGATAGAGCAAGGAAAAAGAAAAAAAAAAGACTGCGGGGACACTCCCCTAACGCGCGTTTGAACGAATGCATGGAAGTAGAGAGAGCCGGAGCGTTCGAAAGTTCTGCTCAGCCACGCCATCGTGATGATGCTTTCGATGTGCGTAGAAAGGGTATAGCATGGTTCGTGATGCGCACTCGAACTTCCCGAATTCGCGCGTGCGCGAAGGGAAAGTAAATGAGCGGCTGGGTTGCGTTGCCCGCGAATGCGGTGGGTGGCGCGGCCGCCTCGGCCGGTTATCGACGCGTGCTGGGGCCCCTCGCAACGCGAGTAGCTCGAGAGTGCCAGAGGACCGAGCGCACGCTCGTATCGCGTGCAGCCGAAGCGGCGGCCGCCCGGACCCGGGCCAGGTAAAGAAGGGGGGCGCCAAATGCTCTCCGGCCGGCAAATGACGCGCCCGTCGTCCACGTCAGCTGGCTCCGTGTACTACATGCCCGCGGCCATTATTCAGGTGCGGAATGCGGCGGCGCCCGCGGCATTTCCATCGAAAGCCGATATTGTTCTGCCGCGAGGGCGAGCTCGTTCGGCCTCCGGTCCGCGGGCTAGCTCCCGACGCGGGAAGAGCTCGAGCTGTTTGCCCAATAGGAGCTGGGCCGCCCGAAATAGCGGGGTGCGTTCGCGCGGGAGCACGCATTTGGCAGCTCTTGTCCGAAACTTTGGCGACTCTGCGAGCCGATGGTTGGGAGGGGGAGGAGGAGAAGGAAAAAAACGAAGTTTAGCTAAGCATTGAGTAGCGGGCGGCGAGTGGCCACTAATGTTGTGTGTGTGTCCTCGCTACCCCGACAGACGCTTCCAACGCGCTTTGGGGTCTGCATGGGTATTACGGCGTGCTGGGAGGAATTCGGAAGGATTATTGTGGCTTGCTTCCGCGGTGAGCGAAGCTCATTTGCGAATCGTAGCAAGCGTGACAGCAGGGACAGGAGGAAATGCGCGAAATTCTGGGGCTGGACCGATACATAGTTCATAATTCCATCATTTAGAGGTCGTTTTAAACCAGCGCCGCTTTTATCGAATTTCAGAAAAGAAATAAAATAGCAGATAAAATTCATAATTTGCGCTTATTTCCAAAGCTAGGCTGGCAATTATTTTGCACAGACGGTGAAGTGATCGTGACTGCCTCCTTTTTTTTTTGTCCGTTCTCGGTTGCTTGCATGCAATATAATAGTTGGGTTCCTTTGCGTTTTGAGAAAAAGAAAGAAACAGAAGGAGAGACTGCGAAGGAAATATAGCTCTAAGTTGGAGAAGTTAGTTGAGATATTGCCCAGGATGAGTACCTCACCCTGGGACAGGCAGCAGGGAATAGAAAAACGATAAGACGTGTGTCACCACGTGAGGCGTGCCAGCGGCAGTACAGGCGACCGCCCCATTGCGTTCGGTTGGCCGGCCTGTCTTAACGCCCGCTCCAGCTGTGCCTTTTAAAACTCCAGCTCAACGCATATATGCTCTGGCCACATGCTGTCCCAACCAAGGGGGTGGCAGCGATGCGGAGAGAACTGAGCAGCTGTGTACATGCACCACATCGCCTTTGACATCAGTTCTCGCATGAACATAACGAAAATCATCAACTCTGTATCGATCAGATTGGGCGGAAGATTTTTTTTTTACTTCACCGAAGTGAATCGCCTAATGTGCAACGTCTGGGCCGTGCAACGAGTAAGCCTGTGCAGAAGCTTTAAGTGAGAAGTCAGATTTATTGGTTACTGTGGATCATGTCACCTTCGAGGAACTCCCTATTAGCCGGGTGACAATAGGTCCTTATGCGCTCACATCTGCTTCCACTGTACGTGTTGCAGCAACTTAGTTGCAAAAACGAACCCGCGAAAGCAAAGTCTGTCAAGGTGTAGCCATGCCATTCACGAAAATTTGCGCGCACCTGTTGGCTCCATAGGAAAGCGTTAGGAATTTCAAATAGCAAGAAACCAGACACAGTAAATGGTTTCCGCAGGCTTACTAGTTCATCAATGAAAAACCTACTGCCGCATAAGGCTAGACGCATGAAGCGAAGTGACCAGGTGCAGTTCTCATTCTTTGCCGAAGAAACTCGCCACACGAGGCCTTCAACTTCTTAGGCTGTGAAAGTTTATTTGGGAAGAACAAATTCTCGCTCTCTTCTGGTTTGGTTTGGTTTGGTTTATGGGGTTTAACGTCCCAAAGCGACTAAGGCTATGAGAGACGCCGTAGTGGAGGGCTCCGGAAATTTCGACCACCTGGGGTTCTTTAACGTGCACTGACATCGCACGGTGCACAACCCAAGTATTTCCTGAAGCGAAATAAATTCATTTTTTTTTGTGCTAGTTCACTCTCTAACGGTAAAGATTAGCAAAACATTCTTCAGGTCATGGGGAGCATTGTGTTTATTTAGCACACTGCTTGGCGTTTTTTTATGTCTCGTTTCATAACGCTTGCCATTTCCGCCTGTAGTTAGTGCGGTATACATTTGCTGATTGTTCAGAACACCTCGGACCTGTAAACAACATTGTTTCTAGTTACCATTCCCATTGCACACATTTTTTGTGGATTCGCAAAATATTCACCCTAATCTGTTGCACTGCTTTCTTAATCAGCCTAAGTTCTGGGAACAGTCTCACGATTGGCCGGCCACCTCCGTGCATTCATTTATCCGTCCGTCAATATTCCACCATCCAACCTTTGGCATCGTTGCGTTACCCAGTGTTCTTCCTTGAATCACCACTGTTTCTCAGGAACACAATATATTACTGTAACATTCCCCTCATAACCCACTCTTATTTGTACAAATGTATATGGTTTATGGGGTTTAACGTCCCAAAGAGACTAAGGCTATGAGAGACGCCGTAGTGAAGGGCTCCGGAAATTTCGACCACCTGGGGTTCTTTAACGTGCACTGACATCGCACAGTACACGGGCCTCTAGAATTTCTCCTCCAAAGAAATTCTAGCCGCCGCGGCCGGCATCGAACCCGCGTCTTTTGGGTCAGCAGCCGAGCACCATAGCCGCTGAGCCACCGCGGCGGCTTACAAATGTATAGTAGCACTGTTACCACCCTGCATATGAAAACGTACTTTGCCACGAAGTTACAGAGCTCAATTTCACTAAATTTTAGTTAACGGTATTGCACGAACGGATGCCACATAATGTGTTATTCGGGATAAAGTCACTTACTTGATCTACACCCCATCAGAACATCGGCTGTAACATATTAGAATATGCGAAAAACGAATGTTTGCTATACTCATACTATCGCTCACAATCTACGCATTCTCATAAATTAAAGCTTCACTGTTCGCCGGCGTCATCACAGTAATAAGGTGATGACATCGCAACGCGGTTGCCTCCGGGCTCTAATTTCCACGTATGGAGTAGGATTAATTATTCTGTGCTTCGCTAGTAACAAATCTCACAACCAATTTCTGTTTGTGTATTTCGAACGCTCCAAGCGCCATCACTGCGTATCGAATGAGACGATAACCTTAATCTATCCGTCAGCGGCTGTTGCAGGCTGGTGTAGGCGGCAGCCGTGATTGATGACGCCCGCCGTCTCAGTAGAGGGGCCAATAGGTGGATGACTGAGTCGGGAAAGAAGTAGACAGAAAGAGAACTAATTAGGCATTCAAAAGGTGGCATCGCACCGTTGTCACTGCGTGCTTATTTGTGAGGGAGTCGGCGACGCCAGCCGAGCGTCGGTCGTTTATCAACTGGCGCTGCCTGTGCAGCTCTGCCGTCGCATTTCCTTAATAACGAGTTCGACCGACGAAGCTTCGAGCAGTGCCTCGACGAGAGAACGACCGCCAACGTAGCTGGGGGAGGAAAGGGAGTTGGTTGTTTACTTACAGGGCGTTACCTTTCCAGGCTGAAAGAACGAGAGCTGTTTTTAGTGTCACAAGATTGTCGTCTCGCTGCATCGATGTCATTATGGAGTAGACATAGCTTGCGTGTTATTGGTTTCTTTCAAGAAAAAAAAAAGTTTCTAATTAGGCGACCTACCTCGATACTCGTTTGAGCGGCCAGGCTGGCATTTTTGTGATGTATTTAACTGAGTAGCACGGGCTTGAAACGCGCTGGGATCAGCTGTCGCAGTTGTTTATGCGTGCCGAGGCTGCGATGGCAAAGGCGAGTACGAGCGCAAAAGAGCTGCACAGGAGTGGCGTACCTTATAGGAAGAGATGCTGGATCCCAGGAAAGAAGAAAGCGTACCGCCAAAATTGGCGAGAATGCTATCGTCGGCGTTACTTTAATTCCGATCCACGGATGTTCGCAGTGCATCAAATCCTCCGACGCAGAGCGTTACAGCACGAACGAAATTTATGAAGCGATGTGACTCCGTGTTGACACGCACTGTGCAACTCTGAAAAATTGGTTTCCTGCTGGTTTTTGTCGTTCTTCGCGGCTCCATGAGCGCTATGCTAACGGGTTTCCATTAGCTAGCGAAGGGCGTCTGCTGCCTGGACATCCACTGAGCGTCCATTGCCTTCGCCACCAGGTGCCGCTTGGATAGGTTAAATTGCGAATAGGCTAGCGGCCAGGGTTCACAAACGACAAGAAGCGCCAGCGGAGCAAGGGCCGTTGCATCCGCGCAAGCGTTCGCGGCCGAAAAAATGGGCTGAGATCAAGCGTAAGGAGCCTGCGATCCCCGATGTTTGGTTTGGTTTATGGGGTTTAACGTCCCAAAGCAACTAAGGCTATGAGAGACGCCGTAGTGGAGGGCTCCGGAAATTTCGACCACCTGGGGTTCTTTAACGTGCACTGACATCGCACAGTACACGGGCCTCTAGAATTTCTCCTCCAAAGAAATTCCAGCCACCGCGGCCGGGATCGAACCCGCGTCTTTCGGGTCAGCAGCCGAGCACCATAACCGCTGAGCCACCGCGGCGGCCGATCCCCGATGTGTGGGCGCGCGTTCTCTAAGCCACCTGTGAAAGACGGCAAGATCCTCAAGTACGAGCTATCGAGTACAACGCACCCATTAAAGAAGCCAGGGCACTCAGATTCACCTGCCTGTGGCAGTTGTGCGACCATCACATGCGCGCCAGGTGGACTAGTTGAATTATGAATCCTCGGAAGTAAAAACCGCAAATAAATATTCGCAAAAGCGCTAAGGAAAAGCTGCTAGTGCTCATCATCCGCATTACCACGAATATGTAATCGCTATATATATGTTTTTTTTTTTCGCTTCGCGCAACACTGCGGCTTAATTTTCACAGTACAGTTCAAGAAAATCGCCTTTAGAATATGACTGGCATTGCCGGTCGTATTGAATACTCCATCAAAGCCTTGCATTTCTGTGTTATGACTCTGCTATTATTTTTATATTACATCAAAGCCTTGCATTTCTGTGTTATGACTCTGCTATCATTCTTATATTACAATAGTTAAACAAAGACGAAGTCTGCGCAAAAATTTTGCTCAGCTTTCATTTCCCAATGAACGCAATGATTACAGCTGTACCTCAGAAGAATGGCCTGAGGGGCGAGTTGAAATGAACGGCGGCGCAACAAGGAAGGGGGCACCACATGCGCACACTACCAACTATTTATTACACGAAATGTAGCATATTTAAACATACAGCTCAAGCATGACACTCATCGCATTATCGCTCCGAACCCAACACGTGGAAAAACACAGCAGCATCAGGATAACAGACAAGAAACCTTTAACCCCCGTAGAAAAAAAGAAACTAAGAGATTCTGATAACAGAAATTAGAGGAGGAGGACATCTCGCAGCAAAAGCAGTGTCGAACAATCGTAGCAAAAGCAGAGTCATACATGAGAAGCAAAAGCAGTCAGAAACCAAACACCGAAAATAAAAATAAAATGTAAAAAAGTAAAAAACCAAATGACAATCGTAGCAAAGGCAGAGTCAAACACACGAAACAAAAGCAGTCAGAAACCGAAAAACAACAAAAAGGAAGACAAAACCTTTAACAAAATTAACAACCCGCCTAAACAAACAACAGACGGCCGCTAGAAATGCAGGGCTGAAAAGACGCACAGTACATGACGTCACAAAAAACTATCAAGAAAGGACACTTCATTTCTACGGATGGATACTGAAGAGTCGCTAACACAAGTGCTTCCCTTCTTTTTGATCATAAAAGCCTCAAGAATTTCACGTGCCACCTGATAGCGACTCCTGCCCAGAATCCTTATTCCGTTAAGCACTGGCTCACACTTGCAATCTTTACAATGTAGGTGCAAATTCGACCCGCCTCCGTTTTCTAACGATTTCTCATGCTCCCGTGCCCTGTTAATGCAGCGACCCGTCTGGCCTATATAGTGTTGTGAAGGTAAAGGATGCGCAATCAAAGGACGAACCACGAAGAAAGACACAGGGACACACACAAGCGCTTGTGTGTGTCCCTGGGTCTTTCTTCGTGGTTCGTCCTTTGATTGCGCATCCTTTACCTTCACAACATCATGTACCAACTAGGCCCTACCCAAGTTTTGTTGAAGTGGCCTATATAGACCCCTCCCCCCCCCCCCCCCCCCCCCCTTCCTCCGCGCACGTCAGTGGGATCTCGTACACCACTCCGACGGCACAGGAAACGAAATGCCTGCCGCGCCTCTTTTCGCACAGGGCTTTCTTCTTCTGGCCGATCCGCGAGCGTAACACGCTCAGCTTTTTTGGAGCGGAGAAAACGACAGGAACGTCGAACCGGCCAGCAAACTTCTTCAAGCTCTGCGCCACTCGATGTATATAAGGGACCACTTGTGGTCGCCTTGATCTCGGCTTAGCATGGGATTTTTAAGGTGGAAGCCTTTAATGTCTCATCGTTGTAAGCAGCAGTTGTCGACAGAAAATGTCACGCTTTTCAATTGGTGGAAACGGTCGTGACGTCACAGTGCGCGAATTTCAAATGGGGCCAATTGTACTTTGGCTAGTAACCATGCAACCAATTGAAGGGATCGTATAGTGATGCTCCAAGTAAGTTGGACTGAGCTTAGTTAATTGCTTAATTACCCAATTAGCCTAATTAGCTTTACTAGTCAGGCTATATAAATAAAGAAAACCGATTAAGAAATTGGTCGAGCTCAGGAATCGAACCCCGGTTTTCGGCGTGAGAGACGAGCATGCTGCCCACTCCGCCATGCCAGCTCGATGGTTTGGAATGAACAAAGACGCGTCTGGTGAATACGGTGTCTTCACTCACTCTCATCCTCCTCCATTCCCTTCCCGCGAGGTTTAGGTGTCCACCGACAAATGAGAGACAGATACATTTCCTTTCCTGAAAAACCAATTTACTGACGAGCGAGGCGTAGAACCGAATGGCCGATGGCGTTCTATGGACTCCTTGGCAGCGTTGCAAGACGCTGTCGCGTTCCACTCTTAGGGGCATCAGTGACCACACCTTAGGTCAAAAAAGTGCCCCCCTGAATTTTGTGAGACAGTTACTGCGTAATTTCCTTTCCTCAAATACAATTTTCATTTTCTTCATTCCGGCTCCCCTTTATCTATCTTCTTTCACTCCCACTTCCTCCCTTCATCTACGGTGCGGTTCAGGTGTCCACCGAGATGACAGAATTACTGCGCCATTTCCTTTCCTCAAAAAGCGTTCAAAGGGCAAGGCATCGCGCTGAACGGGTGGTGTTCCGTGGACTCCCTGGCAGCGCTACAACGCGCTGTCGCGTTCCACTCCTAAAGGCGAAGCTTAAGCGTCATTAATTAGCAGTTAATTAGTATTCAGGCATTAATCAGTAATTAACCATTAATTAGTGATTTGTCATCACTTAGTAATTAGTACTCAATTATATGTGACGCCACCGGTGCCACAGAAACAGCGAAGGTGGTGCGGAAAACGCTTCCGCCTCTACCCACTTTAGACAGTCAAAGTGCCCCCTGAATTTTTCTTCTTGCCTTTCATTTTTTGAAGGAGGGTCTCCGCTACGCTGCAAACAACAGAACACGGGAAGCCAGCCATCTGAAGCCTTTCGATCTGATTGTTGAAGCTAGCCTCAGCCATGTGAGCACAGGACTTAAGCAATGCGGACTCGAGGCAAAGTGAAGCGATCGCCCTTTTGACTCTTGGAGTGCGCCGATCCGTACCTGTATACATGGGACTGACCTTCTTTGGCGGACACACTGGCACCTAGGAACCAAAAGCTTCCGTGTTAACGTTTTGGACAGTTCAATTTCACTTCAATTTGGTCCATTTATTCCAAATGAATTCAAATAGGAAAGTGGGCCTAGGAGTGGGCACTGTCGTGAGGGAGTTGCGGAAGAGCGACCGATGTTACCTCCTGCTCCAGAGACCACGAAGGATATGGGAAGCGTATAAAGAGAGGAAGAGGAAGTTCACTGACATAACGAAAATCGTATAAAAAAAAAACAAGTAAACCCTCATCCTCTAACTCAGGCTTCTGGTCAGCTTGGGCTGCGTTGAAGAAGTCTTTTTTTTTTTAGTTTCCGACAAAATGTTTCACGTTTTCTTCTCATGTTCGTACCATTTAAACGAAGAACTTTTTTTTTAAATTACTCAGCTGAAAGCCTGCTGTCAAAGCTTCTTTCCCTAAAACGCTGTTTCAGAATTTAACTTAATCCTCTCCGGCCCAGCGATTCCATTTGGAATCACCAACATCAAAGGCAAGCAGGCTTGACATGGGGGAGAAACTCAACTAATTTTATGGCGATTTTAGCATTTAGCTATCTATCCACATATATTAGCGACCTTTCGCCTGGCAGGCAAATGCTGTTGCATAGGAAAGGAATATAATAGCTGCTTACGCTCGGCTGCCGTTACCGACGGAAACCGCTGCCTCCCTTTCACCGTGTGCAAGAAAAGAAACAGCGTTTATTTCGCACTGATTATGCGGATATAGATTGGTGAGCCTCAAGTTATTCATTCACGGTAAAATATTTTTTAAAGTCTCATTTAGGACGGCTTGAAGGGTTCACAAATATAAATGATTCCAAATGAAATCATGTGGAGGTAGAGGCCCTAAAGCAGAATGTGCCGCACGGTCGCGTTTGAGTCCCGCGATCGCTCGTGTTCTCTAAATGTCGACTTTTCTGTCTTTCCTGGGCTCTACAAGTAAGAGGAAACGTTGTTTCCTCCAAAGCAGATGACTACATTCATAACACGCGAGTTTTTGAACGAGGAAAAAGCCTCAAGAGCTGCCCACCTCGAGTGGTGAGGTGTCAGCACTCAATCTCGATTCATCAGGTGAGGGAGTGGCAGTCATCGCAAGAACCCGACAAAAACGATTAAAACGCGACAGCGATGAACCTGCATGAAATTTTGGTCGTCACATGCAATTACAAAATCCAAGACAGTGAAACATCGAGTGGGTGCGAATTGGCGCCACTAGTCAAAAACCGCCAACAAAGTCGTGAGAAAAAAAAAATGCTCTTGACGACGCAGCCTGGAAGCTGCTAACACAGGTGATAATTGATCCCCCCTCCAAAGAAGAAGAAGCAGTTTTGCGACACTAATAATTTAAACAACTCTGCGGGGAGTCGTAAAGCCATAAGAATTTCATTTTATAAATTTTCACGCAGAAAGCTGTGCACACCAAGTTCTGAAAGCGAGTTACTAAGTATACCTCCCCCTCGCTGCATTAAAATTGAGAGAAAAAAAATCGTGGTCACCCTGCCGCTTATGAACCTCCTCCCAGCAGAACCTGTGATTGGGCTAGACCACGCACTGGCCTGCATATCTTATCAAAAGCATAGGTACGTGCAAGCTGTGTATCGTGTTATATACTGACATCACCGACGTGAGAAGTGCGGCAGGCATCTCTATCGCTGCATAGACTGACATTGTTCCAATGCATTTCGCGGTTAATTTTTTTTACGTATTCCACATCCAGTAGATTCCAATGATTCCATTTTAAATCACGGAAGAAAAAAAAAGTGATTAAGAAAAGACAGAGTCGAAATTTTCTGATTTCATTTAACAATCCTCTTCCTAAACCCCCAAATCTCCGTGTGCAGTTTTGTTATTTCAAAGAGCCTTAATTTGCACCTTAAAGGGTTAAAAACTACAAAGTCTGCACAATGTATCACCTGCAGAACAAGCGCTATTTCGAAATACCCTTTATCTGCTGACTAATGGTCAGTTTCCGAAAGAGGTGAATAGAAGTGCAGAGTAGTCAGTATGCATGTAGCTGAATGAAAATTACTGTGAGTAGCTCTGGGCGCTAGTATCAGAATACGAGTGCCCAGTGCAATATTGACAGAGAATTAAAACACGAGGGCTTCAAGAAACACTTGTGTGCAGGCAGCCTCAACAATTCCCAGTGTCACCTTTGTGCATCAAAACAGATAACTGTGCAAGTTGATGAGTGTTCGTTCCTCATCGACATGGTGAAGAAAATAGACAGGAGAATTCGCCCGTGATTTTCGTAGCGCTGTCAGGGAGAATGATCACTTGTATAGCGTCTTGCGCAGGAAAGACTCGCGAATGTCAGGCTTACTGCCTATATGACCCTAGTGCGCCCAAAGCTATAGAGTGCGGAAGCGTCGTACGCGATCCATTCAGGAAAAACCAGATAGATAAAATTGAGAAGGTCCAGAGACGTGCAGCAAGGTTTATACTGCCAAAATACAGATCAAAACTCGGTCACAGAACTGCTTGCAAAACCAAATTTACCGCAACTTAAACAGCGACGACAAATTGTCAGGTTAAAATTTATATATTTAATGAACAAAGGCCAATTCAACTTGTACACAGAACGGCATCTTCAAGAAAGGTCCTCGCGTCCATTACGAGGTAGTTACCCAGGACAGTTCCTTCCTATACTGGCAAGAGCAGATACGTTTACATATTACTTTTTTCCAAGAACGATTGAAGAATGGAACTCGTTACGCGCGACATGATAGAAATTAATTCCCTGGACTTATTCGAAGCATCCATCTACCACCACTACGATGTTGCATATACCTCATAGCTATGTAGGAAACATTTTTTGAGAGGCATGTGTGTTTCTTGCTATTTGCTATTTCTTGCTTATATATACTGTTTCTTTTCTGTGTGAAAAGAGTGATTATCGCACATGCTGTGGAGTTGGCAGCATTATGGCGCGTTTGCTTGTGTTTTTTCTTTTTTTTTTCATTCTTGAGTTGAGTTGTGGGTTCGTCGTAAAAGGCTGTTTCCTGTGAGTTTACTTGTGCTTGCGCATTGCTTGGGGTCTGCTGTGTACTGTGCACCTATGTTCTTGTTGCCATGAGGTAGTGCGGAAAACAACTCTCATTCGAGTGCCACCCTGTATCGGCCCAAAAAGGGCTAACAGTATGAATAAATAATAATAATAATAAAATATATTCACATGGCCTCATTTCAGCTTTCGTAACGTATCGTGTTCAAGGCGTACCTTCAATTTTTTGTGTTTGTTTCTTTGCCACCTGGCCAGAAAAATTTGAGCGCAGTAACTCCCTTCTTAAGCTGGACTGCGTGGCCATGCAGTTTCAACTATTTCCGATGTTTTAAATATACAGGGACCCTTGAAAAAAAACAGCAGAAATAGAGATCAATTGAACCGGGCCGCCGCGGTGGCTCAGCGGTTATGGTGCTCGGCTGCTGACCCGAAAGACGCGGGTTCGATCCCGGCCGCGGCGGCTGGAATTTCTTTGGAGGAGAAATTCTGGAGGCCCGTGTACTGTGCGATGTCAGTGCACGTTAAAGAACCCCAGGTGGTCGAAATTTTCGGAACCCTCCACTACGGCGTCTCTCATAACCTTAGTCGCTTCGGGACGTTAAACCCCATAAACCAAACCAAACCAATTGAACCGGCCTTACAAGTTCAGTTCATAGGTGTCCGATGGCCTAGATGTGAATAAAAAAATGTAATATTATCACATGTCGGTGCTGACTGGCAGGTAGCGAGATGAAAGTTTCGGCCGCATCACTGATGGAAGCTGTGTTCACTATATGAAAGGAATTACTTCGGCATCGGCGGGTGGCTGTAGCCGGTGGTGGTGGAAAACTTGAAAACACCGCACTCGCCGGCTACGTTAGTCGTCGCGATCTGAATGACCAGACCAGTCGACCGTACTTTATTTTAACGTGACGCATAACCTTCTAGTTAGCATGCTCTGCCAAGGGCTGTCCTGAGAACTATAGGTTCACGCGTGCGTGGTTTTCACCCGCGAACGAAATGATCGCATCGCTGGAACATAAGACTCGGAAAATTGCCCCATGAAGCGAGGCTGAAAATCCTTACAGCGTGCACTTACGGCGATGAATCAGAGCTGATCGAAAAGGCTAACATGATAAAACCTCGTGGCAGTACGCACCAGCCTGGTTTATGCCTTTTTTTTATCGTCATCATTGTTGTACTAATTCATATCTCAATGTCGTATTGCTGTTATTATTTCTGGGGAAAACATACAAACATGAAACAATGATACGAAAGTTGAGTCTCTTGAAGTGGTCACTGTGATAGCGCGGGAAAAATGGGGAAAGGAGATGTACAAAAGTAGAAGCCAGATCTAAAAAAAAAAAAGTGCAACTGACACGCGTTGCCCGCTTTTAGCAAGAAATTGTCATGCTATTCTCTGGGATGTGCCCCGACACGAGGCCCAGTAGTCGAGTCAGCGAACGAAGCTGTTCAAATTTCGGATGCAGAATAAGAGGGGAACGCATAACCGGGAAAGTTGATGATCATGGAAGGATGCCTCGTTCAGATCTCGAGAAATGGTCGGCACACCAGAGACGCGACTGAGTGCTGGCATAATCGCCGGCCCCTTCCGTTTGCGTTCGTTCTCTTTCTCTTAGCCTGCCGCTTTATACCTGCAAGGCACCGCGGCACAAACGACAGACGGACGTCGCGGGTTCATTCCCGACCTGCTGCCGTGTCTTGCCTGTTCTCTCCTTTTCATCGTGCCTTGCTCGGCAAACGTGACTATCCGCTCGCTTATACCTCTCTAGTTTTGGTGGCGTCTCTTACTCCTTCACCGGCCAAACCAAATCGGCCTGTTGCTCGAGACCCCACCGAGCTTTCCCTGCACTCGAGATGCAACCTCCAAGCGTGTCGACAGTCGCGGGGCCTCAGTCGCTGCACTTGGGCAGAAAGCATGGCCGGAAGTTCGCGAGAGGAAACCCGCCTCCGGTGTGCACCGTGCTGCGAGACTTTTGCGGCATATCCTGATTAGATTCGCCCACCTCGCGGAAAGCGTCTCGGTGGTTTCCTTGTGCGCCAGGCGTGGTGTCCTTAGATGCAACCGCACTTCTGAAGGCGATGCGGCTGGAGAGAGGGCGCCCGTCAGCGCTTCAGGAAGGACGAGATTCGCTTTCCTCTTAGCGGCGGATTGCAGTAGCGGCAGTTGTTGCCGTTCCATTTACAGCAGAGACGACGCGTGTTACTCCTCGCCGAATACGGAGTGTAGTCTAGGGGGCATCTAGTGTGATTCTGCAAATGAGCGGAAGCGCTCGCGGGAATGGTCATCATACTTGCTGTGAGCGTTACGTCGAGTCCAGGAAGTTAGGCAGAGGAGATAAAGCGAACGTGTTCTTCCGCGTGATAAGTATTATCACGTGTGACAACTACTTAAACAGACTCTGAAAACTTTTGCGTTATTTCGTATATGAAAAGCTTTCGTTGTACAATAGCGACACGATTTCAAGGTGGGCTTTCCCCACTCGAGTTATGAAAATTAAAGCTCCCTTTGGCTTTCGTTTGTTTAAGCTATGCTAAGAGCATGCGCTTTCTACAGCTGCTTTGATTTCTTGGTTGGTAGAAAAACAACTTTCTTCTTTACTTTTTGTTGCCTCGGCCTTGCAAATGCTTTCGACCGCTTCAAGCGTACAAGAACAACGTAAAAGAGAGTTATTGGTGAAAATGTTTTTTATATGTTGCTGCTCGCAAGTTAAGGTTAAGGAACTAAACCACCGTGAGGAGACAGTAGTGGTTAGTTACCTACTCCGGTAACCGACGCAGCAAGCAGATATGGTCTTCTCGAAGTGCTTACGTAGGACTTATGACCAGGAGAGCACAGCAGCAGCCATGACCAACTTTACAGGAGAAAAAGTTTGAATATTTTAAAATTCTAAGGTAGCGTCAAAGAATATTTGAAGGTAATAGTCCATTCTTCTGATGTGTAGCAAAATATTTCGTTTAAACTTTTGCACCGCTCGCATGGACCAGTTATGACTGCCATAGAAAACCAATGGGGAAGGCTTTTTGTGCTAGCAAAAACGTTAATAGCAAAAAAAAATGCGAGCCTGTAGAAAGGAGATCTGCGGATATATTGAGTGTAAATCTCACAATACATGAAAAAATTGCGTTCATGAAATCTTTACCGTTTAAAATGCTTCTGTCCAAAATTGTTGGGTATGAACTTTCGGAATCCTATATGCTGGCTTCATTTTCTGTTATGCGGCGTGCGGATAAGCTGATCCCAATGACTATCAGGCGTGCAGCACGAACCCAGAAACTATGATTGTCGGTCCTGCTTCATAATTTCTGTGCCCACAGTTTTTCGTCGTCACCCGAATTCCCGCCTCCAAGATAGAGAGAGAAAAACAAAAGATAAGAATTCATTCCACCTGCGGCCTGAATATGGCGAAACATCAGGCAGGAATCAACTTCTCGCGAATATATGCCTGATTTAAGCGATGTGTGTCTTTACGAGAGGTAACTCATCATAGCACGAACTGAATGACATCACCAGAGCCTTCAAAACAAACAAGCCATCAGTGTATTCCTCAGTCTCGTTGACGGCTGGAACATGAACCCTGTTCTTAAATGGTGCAAGTGTTACAATACTTACTAATACACGACGATAGATAGCATTGCCGGACTAGTGCGGAAAAATCTGATTAGTGGGCAACGGCTGGCTTTGGCTCCTGGCTCTTGCGGCTCTTGCGCCTGATGTGCCGGTGAGCATCGTCAATTATACTGAGTGGCGCAACTAAACTTTTACGGATACATTTTCTGGTGTTCTTTCTCATGACATGCTGCTCAACCATCGCGCTCTGCGTTGAAGCCGGCATCCCGAAAAAAAAAAAAAACTGCAGGGTTCATTCTAACCGTTCAAATCGGCCATGTACTATTGCAATGAGTAACATACACACAACGAAATGCATGTACGGTATGCATGGCACACTGACGTGATTACGACTCGGATTGGCTACAGAATATAAGAATATGATATATTTCATAGTGACATCAAGAGAGCAATATTTTACGTGAAGATCATGTCATCTGATACGTATATTAATCGCTAAAGACTTCCTTGCATGATGGCAGAGGTAGGATGGAGTATGCGGATTTGAGGCCATAGCCTACAGTGACTACACATCAAGTTATGTTGCAAGGAAAATGCTAGAAGTCATCTTTTAAACTTTGTCTTCCTCATTTAGACTGCACTTAGACTGCGCTGTTTTTGATGAGAATAATTACCTCTCTGAGGAGGATGTCCATCGGCACCTTCCGGGACAGGCCCTGTACGAGATAATCTTACTGGTGATCGCTTATTTTGCGTCTTTGAGCGTCTACTACAGACTAGCAGGTTACCATAAATATTAGAGATGCATTCGGTTCATCGGACACATCTCATCAACCACTTACTTGCTAATTATTTCAACTAACAATTTTGCCGTAATTAGTACTATTTTGCTATTCCAAGACCTTTGACTAGATAGTAAAGTGTTTTTTTGGACCTTGATTTTTCTTATTACTGCAAATAATACGCTGTCTAATAGGCTCAACCATGAGCACACTTCTTCCAGAATAAAAGAGGGTTTTGTGTGCCGGAACCAAATGCATAAGAGCTTTTCAAGCCACACGAAAAAAAAAAAAAAACTACGCACAAAAGCTGTGCAATAGAACTAGGAAAAAATGCAAAAGGACAAAAGGCAGAACTGCTCGAGTCATTGTGTCATGCTGAATAGTTAGAACAAAAAGACCTTCCTTAGTGAGAGTCATTCGGAATGAAAGAAATGCATTTTCTTGTTTTTGCGCATAAGACCCTCAGAACAAAGCGTTGCCGGCCTCATTGTCTCGCTCATTGTATCGTATCTTGCACTGACCGGTAATCATCTAACTATGAATAATATGACGCCACTTGTATCTTTATATCCCGCGAAGCTACTGAAGTTTCTGACATTCTTTAAATAGTGCTTAGTTTTTTATATATGCATATAAATATTTTCATCACAGCGTTTGGAATATGGACTCTTTTTTTTAGGTTTCTTGCTTTATCCATTTTTGAAAGAAAAATACTTTGGGCATAAGCGTGGCCTGGTCTTTTGAGGAGCGAGGTGATTACTTTGAGTTCCTTGCTTTCTCTTAAGCTAAGCGGCGGATATTTTCTTTCCGTATTATTTTAAATAGTCCTTAGCCATGTATAAATTATGTTTCGAAGCGGCGATCTAATGTCTGTCTAGCTCAAGGGTTAGTCTCCTGCCTCCTGCCCTCGAAGAAATCTGCAACATGTATGCCCTGGTCCCGTTACGTATGCACCGTATTATACGTTGCAATTATAGTTGTGTGGATGTCGGGGAGGAAGCATGACGCCCGTATAGCTGTTTTCAATCCTCTATAATCAGATGAATAGTGTTTAAAATGATACGCCAGTCAGGCGTACAGCATGTTCCTTTCAGTGCGTTAGTTCTCCGTAGCTCGTTTCTCAACTTCGCGCCGTCGGTGGCAGGTGCGGCAAAGTGTAAAGAAGTAAATACCCCTCTCCACTTTTAAGTGAGAGAAGAAGTTGGAGAGGTAAGAGGAAAAGAGAGGATGAGGGGTGGGGAAGAGGTGAAATGGACTTCGGCGTGTCACAGTGTGGTTGCTGGATTGGTTCGGGAAAGTGGAGTGGCGGTACCATGGGCGATACGGAGCGTCGTGACCGACGGCGGCGGTGGCTCGCTCAAGACACTTCGAAGCGAGCCAGGACGCTTCTGCGGCCGTTGGCGGCACTGTGTACGAGGTCTGTTAGAAAAGTATCCGACCTTTGGCCGAAGAAAAAAAACTGGCATAACTGGAGCGTTGGAAACCTAATCACCTTCAAAGTAGTCTCCTTGGGACTCCACACACTTCTCCCAGTGGTGCTGCCATTGTTGGAAGTATTCCGAAAAGGCCTCTTTCGGAATGGAGTTTAGCTCAGCTGTCGTTGCAGCCATAATGTCCTCTCTTGTCTGAAATCGCGCTCCTTTCAATGTCCTCTTGACTTTGGGAAACAGCCAGAAGCCGCAGGGGGCCCTATCACGAGATTTAGGAGTCTGTTTAACTACAGTAGTCTGGTTTTTCACCAAAAAAGTCTGAATCAAGTGCGAGGAATGTGCAGGAGCATTGTCGTGATGGATGCGCCAATTTCCTGTTGACCTCAACTCCGGTCTCTTGCGCCGCACAGCACCACGTAGGCGACGGAGGATGCCCCTATAGTACTCTTTGGTCATTGTTTGACTCTGTAGGGTGCGTACTCGTGGTGTGCCGCACAGAGGGAGTCAAAGAAAGCTGTCAGCATCAGTTTGACATTGCTGCGCTCTTGGCGGGCCTTCTTTTGTCTCGGTGACATGAAATGATTCCACTGTGACGACTGGGATTTGGTTTCCGGGTCGTACCCGTACACTCAAGACTCGTCACCAGTGATTATGGTGTTTATGAAGTCGGGGTCACTGTTTGTGGAATCTAGCATGTCCTGCGAGACTTCAACACGCAGCTGCTTTTGCTCCGCCGTGAGCAGCTTCGGCACGAATTTCGCCGCAACTCTCTCCATGGCCAAATCTTCGGGAATAATGGAATGTGCAGGAAAATTGCTGATGTCCACCTCTTCCACAGTTTCTCGGATAGTCACACGACGGTGCCGCATCACCACAGCGTTCACTTCGGCAATGACCTGGTCATTTCGGCATGTTGATGGCCGACTGGAGCGTGGCTCGCTCTCCACCGATGTGCGGCCACCTTTAAATCAATTGAACCACTGTTTAATTTGTGTGCTGCTCATAGCACCTTCACCGAAAGCCGCTCTGAATATTCCGAACAGTTTCCACTCGGTTATCATCCGGTTTCTGGCAAAATTTGATGCAGTAGCGCTGCTCCTGTCGCTCCGCCATTTTCCTTGTAATAAAAAACCGACGAGAGCACTGCGCACTGCCTCACTCAAACGCTGCGTCCCAGCGACTGACGCTATCGGCAGGCTGGAAAATATTCGTACATGCACACGAAGGTTCAACGTCGGCTGGTGCAAGCGCGCTTGTTTCATATCCATCAGGTGTTCGCAAAAAAAAATAAAGTCGGATACTTTTCTAACAGACCTCGTATATGATAAGCCGGCAAGACTGTGTGGGAAGGGCCTGGTGCACAAGGCGGCGCGTGTTGCAGTGCATGCGTTCGAGCATTGGAGGGGAGCCCAGTAGTTTACGCCGCCAGAGCATAAAGATTATTTGCTCTCACAGTACAGCTGACGCTGAAACATTCGGTTTGCACGCTCCTAACCATCCTGTGAGTTTTTTTGTTCAAATGCTTCAAGGGCCCTTGCGATCATGGAACATAATGATAACCGTGAAATAAGTGCTAATGAGTAATTATTCTCGAAATGAAGTTAGTCATATTGTTACAAAGTGCATGGAAGTAAAGGTTTACTCAAGTATATTACAATTTTAAAACAAGGCTATTCATACATGCGTCTACGCGCACAAATCACATGTGAATATTCCACACGTGAGTAGGGTCATAATCGCGGTACGCTGAAAACCGGTTTCCTTGATGTCAGTGAATGGTAAAAAGTTACCGTAGTTCAGAATAGATACCATGCTGGTTTCCAATCGTTGCAACACTGGCGCTGTCCAGACAGACTTCTAAGCCCGTCAAAGATGATCTCAATAAGCAGGGACATTCGCTGAAGAAAAAAGTAAAGAAATAATCAGAGAGACACTTAAACGCGATGTAAGTGCTTTTTTAGAACTTCACAAAACTCAATAAATTTTTGCTGCATTCATCTGATGCTGATCTGCCTCTAGAGCCTATGGCACATACAAATTAAAGTCACACTTTATTTGTCGCCGGCGGCTAAGTATGGCATTGACAAACGGGTATTCGCGTCTTATTGGGACGGCTGAGAGTGCTGCCCGCGACGTCCGCAAGCGCGAAATGAGAACCGACCATCTCAGTGTTTGTCCTCCCTCTAGCGTCGAGAAGTTATTACTCTTCATTCCGCTGCATATTCGTGCCGTTCAGCCCTTTATAGAGTCCGAACAGAGATTCTCTAAACTTAGTTCACCTGTTTTCGGTGGAAAAAGCTACGAATAAGTTTTCTTTTACTGGGTTTGCCTTAAGCGTCATTTTCAAATTTACGTACACTTTTTACGTACCCTGCAGTGAATACAAGCAATGTTTTATGCTGCGCAGACAATGTAGAAGACAACGGCTAATCCAGAGTCCTGACGTCTACTTTACCTTCAACTCCAGGGCCTTCGACAACCTTCAATGATCTCTGGAGGCGCTGTTCCCGATCGAGGTGACAACACAGTAGAGGAGCATCGATTACTGAAAACTCGAAACAGTATCATGTGCAAAATTAAAGACAAAGCAGACTCAGGTGTTATTTTTTTCATAAAGACAGCATGTCGGAACAGGGTTTTTTGAATGTTGTGCGTATCGTGAGGGAAGTCAAGACTAGAAAAACGAAAGGCGTAAAAGATTTTTCATACTTTTGTCAGAAAACATGAATGATTATGCTGAATCACATGCAGTTAAAAAAATTAGATGTCACTTTGGCAACTAAAGTGGTGCAAGGCGAAAGCCTGAGTACAGCATTCTGCCACGAATGTGGTTGTGAATGATGATTCAAGTGCTGCCAGCGAATGACGCGTCCATTAGCTGTCTGCGTGTGTTACTGATGTGTGGTTAACATGTTAAGCTTCGCCTGTAAGAGTGGAACGCGACAGCGTCTTGCAACGCTGCCAGGGAGTCCACAGAACGCGATCACCAATTCGGCTGTACGCCTTGCTGGACGGTAAATTTATTTTTTGAGGAAAGGAAATGTATCCCTCTCGCATATCTGGGTGGACACCTGCACCTCGCCGTAAGGGAAAGGGGGAAGATGGGAGTGAACGAAGACGCCGTATTAGCTAGACGCGCCTTTGTTCATTCCAAAACCATTCAGCTGGCATTACGGAGTGGCTAGCGTGCTCGTATCGCACTCCGGAGACCCTGGTTCGATTCCCTAACTCGACCAATTTCGTTCTCGGTTTTATTGATGTATGCGGTCTAACTAGAAATGTTAATTAGGCTATTTCATATTTATCCTATAGTATTTCTATCCATCGTGTTCTGTCATTCACCTGTCAAACGTTGGAACTGTCTAGGATGTTCGACACAATGTATATGAAACGAGCAACGTCGAACTGAGTGGGGAAGTGCGTGGTGGTGGAGCGAACGCGGCTTCGTACTTATCTGTTTTTTTCAGCAGCATCCTTCCGCGGACGTTGTTGTCGCTGCGACGCGCGTCCTTCTCTCTTTCTTCTGACCTCTTCATTTTTCTCTCTCTTAATTAGGCTAATTGATTAATTAAGCAATTAAGCAATTAACTAAACTCAGTCCCACTTACTTGGAGCATCACTATACGATCCCTTTGATTGGTTGCATGGTTACTAGCCAAAGTACAATTGGCCCCATTTGAAATTCGCGCACGGTGACGTCACGAGCATTTCGACCAATTGAAAAGCGTGACATTTTCTGTCGACAACTCCTGCTTACAACGATGAGGCATTAAAGGCTTCCGCCTTAATATCGCTAAGTGCAGCTTAATGCTAAGCTGATTCGGTACAAACGAAACAACAATAAAGCCGCGAAACACTAATGAAGCCGTAGGCGCAACCTTTACCACAGTGCTGCTAAAGACGGAATATAAAATACCCTTTCCCTCGTGAGAATGCAGAAGGAGCCTTTCGAAGCCTTGCAGAACATAACAGCCCCCTCGTTGACTAGGGAAGTCAAGCGGGGAGTCTTAATATTTCTCTCCAATCAGAGTTCGCTGCTGCTGTCCTCTTGTCCTCAGGATTAACGGTCTTTGTGATGCAAGCCAGACTGCGCAGACACAAATTATGAAAGGTCTCCCCTAAAACCCAGACGGCGCATGCAATCATCTCTTCGTATACTGTGCGAGCGGCGCGCCACTAGAGCAACAACTAAGGTTGGTTGTTTGTTGCGCTCACTGCACTTTAAATTACCGCTAAGCTTCACGTTGAAACTCACAGACAGAAGAAAACGTCGGAAAACTTTTGGAATAAAATGAAGGCAAAAGGCGACACACGGGGACCATTAGTGACACCTTTTGCGCCGCGACGATGTTTGCACTTGCGCCGCCGAATGGGAAATGAGGCACGGGAGGCGGCGCGCGCGTTGGGCTTGCAATTTTTATTTCGCAATATGACATTGGGAAATCCGTGCGCGTTGCTAAAGCCCAGTTCCAAACGCAAGTTTTCTGACGGCTCCTGAGCTCCGCAGGGTTTGGGCCCTAAACGACGCAGACGTGAATAACGCTGGGTTCAAGCGTATTAATAAATATGTAGGGAACTTACTTTCCCTAGGCGGGTCGCGCCTACTTCATTAAATGTATATCTATGTGTGTCTTAACAGTCTGGAACTGGTTGGTGATATTACAAAATAAGACGCGCAAGCACACTATATGTTTACACATGTTAAAACAGACGAAACATTGATATTGACGGACCTAAACGAGAGCATAGCCAACAAAGATTATTATCTCCATGCCGAGTGCCACGCACTCTGCTTCTAATAGGCGTTGTGAACGTGCTATCGGGCACGGAAGTTTACGGGGTGTGGGTATGCTCGAAAAAAATTATTTTGAAGCATTCACGCAAGCCAATCGCCTGAAATATGTGACGGTGTGTAGGAACGAGCATGCTCCATCAGCTGGTAACATTACCGGGCAGCCGGGTCACGAAGCAGCGCAACAATATATATATTTCCGAGAACACGGATCCCGTAAACTATTGTGGCCTATAGCTCGACGACCGACTATAGCTGAACGGTGTATACGAGTCGAGGGCGTCAGCACAACTGTAGTGCCGACGTCTGCAAGTTGCTGCACTGACTTTTTCGTATGGAAATAAATACCGGATATTATATTAAATACCGCAGAGCACGAAGAGGCTCAACTAGCCGCACTGGCTCAGTGGCATTCAGCCGCTGATCCCAAGGGCCGCGGGATAGGATTCCGATAACAGTGGCTGCATTTAGTTGGACGCAAATGTAAAAAAAAAAAAAAAAGAGTGTGCCCTGGGATTTTGATGCCCGTTAAAGAAAAAATAGGTGGTCTAAATTAATACAAACCATCCGCTACGTATAACTTCATTAATCAAACTACCCGCCGCGGTGGCTCAGTGGCTATGGTGCTCGGCTGCTGCCCCGAAAGACGCGGGTTCGAACCCGGCCGCGGCGGCTGAATTTCTTGAAGGCGAAATTCTAGAGGCCCGTGTGCTGTGCGATGTCAGTGCACGTTAAAGATCCCCAGGTGGTCGAAATTTCCGGAGCCCTTCACTACGGCGTCTCTCATAGCCTCAGTCGCTTTGGGACGTTAAACCCCAATAAACCAAACCATCATTAATCAAACTGGATAAAGCAGAGTTCGGTTAAAGTATAATGCATGCCAATACCATAGAAATAAACCTATCAGTAGTACGAATAAAGAACAAGGGGTAAAATAGACTTAGGGGCATAAGAACTACGTCTTAAAATGAGATAGCAGATTTAACTTTGTCTTTTAGCTAACCACACAGAACTTTTGTAGGAAAGCAAAAAAAAAAACAAGAGAGAAATCAAAGCAGCTCACACGCACTAAACGCCATTCGTTGCGTGGAATATATGAAAAAAAAAATTCAAGCCGATATATTTTTTAATGGAATGTGGACTTTCTTTCAAGAGAGGCGCGTGGATAAAGCTTCGCTGATTTCTTTGACAGTGCTAGATTATGGAGGTGTGCGCCTCCCTTCAGTGAACACATAAGCACACAATGCAGTTATAACCCTCAAAAGTATCAAATAGGACCGTGGCGCTGACGGTGCTATCATACGAGTAGAAGCAGTAGCCACAAACGTAATGGAGTCTGAGACTAACGTAGAAAGTCTTATGGTGCCTAACGAAGCACTCAACCACGCATATTCTGTCGTAGTTTGCCTACGCTCAGAGTTCGCGAAAAATGCTAGGAGAGCACGAGATCGTGTCTATTCGCTCGCACTTCACTCTAGCGACTCCACGAAGAAGGACAACCGCAAGAAGAGTGTTCATTTCAGCGTAGCGCTTTCATCAAAGTGTTAAAGTTGCAAAACTTTACAATCTTAAGTCGTGTTCGGTATGAAAAGCATAGTTAGTAGGAAATATTTTTGAAAAATTCCCGCAGGAACACTTTGCCTCAAGCAAGGGGGGTTTCCTAATTAAGCACTTCTCCCCGACTACGGTGAAAGTAATTAGCGCTTGTTCAGTTGCAGTGAGTTTTGTCAGCCAGCTGCAAATATAACACTTTTAACGATGGAAGAAACTGCGCAAGAGGCAATGGACAAGGAAAATAACGTTTCTTTCCCTTGTCTGTTGTCTGGCGCACTATTTATCTCATCATGCATGCAAATCAACTGGCCTAATGTTCCGTTGCTCCTGCGCCAATACAAAACACTTCTAGAGAAAAAGGCCTTCCACAATGTAGCGGTGGTTCTATTGTCATCAGGGTTAATAACGTTATTGCTTGTTTCAATGGAGAAGGTTTTATGGGAACTGATCAACCACTTAAAAGCACTCGTTCGCGGCAACAATTGATGCTCCTGATGTGGAAAGAGAGTTTCCTTCAGCGCCTGTCGGCCTCATACTCGCCTTCTTCGAGTGAAGCAAGCAGCACCTCAGTCCACGCGTTCACCGAACCGATATAAAACTGCGCATTTAATATGCATGTGATCCCAATTCATCCCCTGTGCATTTTTCATTAGCGCTAAAGTGTGCTGGCGTGTGCGTGCGCGCGCGTGTGAGTGTGTGTGTGCGTGTGCGTGCGTGTGTGTGTGCACGTGTGTGCGTGCGCGTGCGTACGTGTGCGTGCGTGTGTGCGTGCGTGTCTGCGTGCATTCGAGGTGGACAACTTCGCCGGTTGATGTGCAAACCCATTAGAAGCAGTGTTCTGCGTTAATTGTGGCTTGAATTTTATAACAGGTGCTGTATAGTTTCTATATGAAGCACATTCGGACGTTTGTGCCCGTCTCCCGATAGGCGATCGCTGGCCAGACGGTTGCCGCCATTTCACATGGGTGTGGCCACTGCACCGGAAGCACGTCTGCTCTGTGATGCAACGAGAGCGGAGGGGGGGGGGGATAGGGGGGGATAGGGGGTATGGAGAATGTCACAGGACGGTTTGTAACTCCGTGGGTGGTTACAGCAGTCGTTAATAACTAGTATTTGTGCGCGATAAAAATGGTACCGGCGGAGCACAGTGCATTGGCACCCTTTGCTCGAGCAGTGATGGTCTGTAATGTTTTGAAAGCTTGATCATAATAATTCCTGTGTATTCATGCCTTGCAGTTACAGTTGCAACGATCTGAAGTCAAACTTTAGCAGACGTTTACCTTTATACGCCTTGTGTTTTAAATTATATAACACCGATTTTTCTTTGAAAAGGTCCAGAGATACGACAATGTGGTTTGTGCAGGTGGATTCTACAGGATGCCTGATATAGCTCTATGATTAAACGATGAATTTACTAATTTTAACTTATCAACTTTTTATTTCTTATTTTAGGGACGAAGACTGGTGGTGGTAGTGGTTTATTTAAAAATAAAAAAGTGAAGCAAAAGAGTGTTGCCGGCCGCGGCAATTGCTATCTAATATCTTAAGCACCCGAGCTGCAGCCGGCGGAAATGAAAGGGAAAGGGAGAGGATAGTGAGGAGAAGTATAGAGGGGAGCGACAGCAAGAAAGGACAGGGGAGAGCTTTGTACACTATTTACAAAATACAAAAGTAATCAAGTTCGCGCCGCTCGCGCGCTAATGTCCAAGCATTGTCCGAAAATAAGTGCGCGCGAGCGGCCACTGCGCACAATCACAAAAGAAGTAAACTCTATGTACATAGCCGCGCGCACGTAGCGTCCTGTCTCGGACTAATATAAAACGTAACCGAAGGCCGGGAATACTGAAGTTGTGCTCAGTTTTTAAATTTTCTTAATTGGCAATGTGGTTCAAAATATCGAACATCAAAAATGCGCATTTTGAAGCTCATTGAGTTGGCTTTCACGCATTACATATTTATAAAATTACGTCGCTCGCATTTATGATGCAGTAGATAAAGAAGCCGTTTGTGTATTTATGAAGTGAAAACCGTTCATGTGATTTCCATGACAAGACTACGCGCATCGACGACATTTTATAAGTATGTAAAACTTGAGAGCCAACTCGAAGGGCCTTAAAATGCGTATCTTTGAAGTTCGATATTTCGAACCACATTACCGATCAAGAAAATTTAAAAACTGAGCTCAACTTCGATTATGCCGGCTTTCAATTTCGCGTTAAATTTTGAACACTAAAATCAAAAATAAACAAGTTGCTAGTTAAATTTATTTCATTGTATATTTGTAGAGCTGCATCAGGCACACAACGTAGAATTCACCTGCACAAGTGGCGTTTTCTTACCTCTCACTCCTTTTAAAAAAAAAAACGTGTTGAATAATTTAAAACGCCCGTTGTACTAACAAGGCCGTGCTCTTTATGATTAAATCCATAGGGCGAGCAAAGGAGCTCAAAAGACGCAAAGGACGGTGACACGGAGTAAACTGTCAATTCTCCTACTGGAAGGAGATAGGAGATCACGCTCTTATAATTAGACGCGCATTACATGCTCTCCGTGAAGCTCATCAGTCTAAATATATTAGACGAGCATAGACATCAAACTTTTTTTATCAGTGTTTCCTTTTCATAATTACGCACAACACATTGGTATCATGGATCCCCGGTTGGAAATCGGCTACACCCGGTGAGTAATTTACAACTGAATTTCTTCTCTCATGCTGTTTTTCATTCAACAGTGGAGCTGTAGTGATGACATCAAATCACATTTCAGCTCTCATGAGAGAAACAAATGTGAGATGTATTCAATCTTTCATCGTTTTTATTCGCTTCAACTCTGACGGCAGCCTACTCCAAGAGCCGTAATAACAACAAATGAACAAGCAGCTAGAATATTGCAGTTTTTTCAATACCTCCCGCGCCCTGAAGTCCAATTTGACGTTATAGACCCCGTTCGGCTGTTGAAACCTGAAACTGAGACAGCATGATAATAGGAGAACTATCATAAATTATTTTTCTTGGCGTTGGCGAATTCAACGTGGTGATTTGTGTTTACTAATGTCTTGTGCATCACTGCAACAAAAGAATACAAAACCAGAATTCGATGTCTGTCTGTACCGCTGGAAATACTTGCAAAATATATCAGTAATCAGTATAACCTTTCTCTGACGCAATCCTGTTTGTCCTGTATTGCATTTTATGTCTGTGCCTTTGCATTTAACGCGATATAGCGCTGACGTAGACGCCGCCAGAAAACATTCGGGGGATAAGCTGAGAATGGCAAGGGACATAGAAAATTTAAAAAATGGCGAGGTTTTAACGTAGTTAAGCCGAGTAGACTTGCGAAAGCATATGTTTAGCCTGATTGGCTCATGCTTTTGCTTTGCTACGTCGTCGGCACGTCTGGCGACGACGTTAGGCTCAAGATAAGCTCTGATGAGCTTAAGCTGATCCAATCTGTTCGCGCCGCAGATGTAAGTTGACGAAGACGACGATGGGCATTGCACAGCGCGAGAGTGTGCTACAGTTTAACACTAGGCGTGATAGGCTGTATATAGCCTTTCCTGCATATAAACGGGTGTAATAAATACGATGCTGAAAAAAAAAATGCACCGATAGCATAGTGCTTTCGTGCAGTCACCATCGAAGCTGATGTGTTCGTGCCGCCGCGGGTTCGAAACCCAGTCGCGGCAATATTGATTTTATTCATTTATATCACACACAAGAAACTTGACGTGGCGTCTCTGTTGCTAGGAAACGGCTCAAGACCGTAAGATTAGCTGCCAAGATTCATTTTCGGGGTTGGCAAGCTTATCAGTGCTTACTCACTAAAAGCTCACAAAGACGCATATGTCGTTGTTTACTAGCATCACACTTTATGACGGTTGTTTTCCTGTGCAGTGTGGCTTTGTTAGGCCTGAATATAGTGTTCAGCTTATGCTGCTTTTGGGACGACATTGGTTGTAACTGCGATCATGTCAAATCCGTCTTAAGGTTTTCCTTCATGTCCAGAGCTGACTGCGGTGTGAAGGTAATGATCTATATTTTTCCAAGATTCCCGATTGTCGCTGTCTGTTAAACAAATCCGAATGCAAAATTCATAGAAATTAGGAAGTCGATAGACTGTCTTCACCTTATCTTTTTTTCCTTTATGTACAGTCAGGGACAAAAGTCTCTGGACCACGTGTTCCTCAAACAAAGCCCATAGCTCTGCTATTAGCTGGCGGCTGGAAACCAAACTTCTGGAGATGACAGAACAAAATAATTACTTTCTCCTCCACAAGTGTGATCTCCAGCCGCAGGATAATAGCGGAGCTATGGGCTTCGTTTGATTCGTTTGAGGAGCACGTGGTCCAGAGACTTTTGTCCCCGACGGTACGTTTTTGGTATGAACGGACTTACTGAAGCATCTACGCAACTAAACAGTTTACTACGTGGAAAGAATTCTCATTGTCGTATTATAATTATCCTCGTTTCTGGTAGCCCCTACAAAAGACAATAAAAGCGCCAGTGTATTAGCTACAAGTGTTTTTCTTCCAACCCTGGTCGAAATTGCTTCGCTTCTTGATTGTCAGGCGGCCTAATGATACCCGCTAGAGACAGGGCTACAAGCGGTGCGCAAGTTAGGCTGACTCCGCAATCGGGTTGTGGCTTAGAAGCTAAGGCCTGGAGGAATCTAACGAAGGTAGGCTAATTAGCCTAAATTAGGATCGTTGGTGCTGCACAATACATGGCGGGACTACGACCAAGCGTTGCTTGGTTGGGATATGGGATCTGCCAAGCGCAATTGGTTACTTCCTCTGAAAATTGTTGCAACTTCGGAAGATCGCATCCTCTCGGATAAATGGTCCTGATCTGTGAATGATTATTAAATGCTAGTGATCCCACGTTTAATAACGAGACTGCAGAAATGCACCCGACGCGTAAAAGGGATGCCTGTGGAAACTTTTTCTCATTTCTGGCACTATAAACTCACATATGAATTACACAGAAGGCCTAAAATCAGCGGAGTCATGAGCTCACTGATGTCAGATTTGAATACCACATTCTAAAAAGCGCATTACTTCATGGCCTAGTTTACATGTGTAGTTTCTTGAAACAGTCAAGCCTTATGACTTGATGAGTATTTTGGAAGTCACAATTTTCTACCTCAAAATGTTTTGGCACGACACAGTTAGCTGCTAAAATTTACCGGAGATGATAATACCGGAACAGAAAATACAACGCGGATGCGTAATATCCATCTTTGAGCGCAAAAGCGCGTAGTAAGGTTGAACTGGGAGGGAGTGTAAATACCACACTTCGGTAAAGAAAAAAGTCATACTTATCAAGACTTATCGATGAGATAAAAATGATACTAAAGCTGGTCGCTGCCGATGGCCGCACTGTCAAAGATTTGTGGCTGCGAAGTGTTGCAGGGACGCGTACGTAACGAAACGCTATATTTATAAGAGAGATTAAGTAATAAACCGCGCAGTTTTGCGTATGAGTGTTCATAGGATTCCACTAATTATAATTTGCAAGCATGCCTGAGAGCTATGGAGAAGGAGCAAATCTGGTGTCCACGGAAATGTTTAATCTGAATGAATTAACGGAGCACGATTGTCAGAATGTTGTTTAGGAAGTGTCTAGTCACGTTGGCTCCTACATTATTCAGAGCGTGCGCACAAATTCAGTAAAGCAAGTTCATATCAACTTCCTAAAAGAAATTCCCTCGATTTTGCCTGGTTAAGCTAAATGCGACTTATGTTCGTTAACATATTTGGCCTGGTTAAACGTTGTTTAGTTTTCTGTAAGCTTGAAAATTCGAGTTGCACCCAAACGTTCTCGCAGTCCTCCCTGGGATTTGCTCTTGCGGGAAGCCGCCAGAGCTAATAGTTACGATTCGAGTCGCCGTTCCATCTTTTCTGCGGTCTCTGAAGCCTCTTGTACACGCCTCTTTAGACGTACGTTCTTCTTCTTCTCCACACTAAACATGGCACATACCCACGCTGGGAGATTGGCCAAGGTACGGTGGTGAACTCCAAAGAGGTATATGTGCGGGGGAAAAAAACTAAGTAGAATAGTAGAATGATTGAAATGAGAAAATATATATGAATTGTTAAAATTTTTCAATAAATCCGGAAACTTTATTCTTCGTCTCTTCTTCTTGGCACCTGCATGTGCACGCAACCGCAACGCACGTTCCTCCGGCACAGCGGAGGCCGAAGAGATTGCCGTTGCGCTGGCGGCAGCAGAAGGCTACAGAACTGGCCGATCTCTCAACATACTGACGGACTCGAAGGAGACGTGCAGGAACTACACGAGGGGCAGGATCAGCAGAACAGCCCTTAAAATACTCAGCGGGGTAACCTCCGCCGAGGAGAAACCCAGGCATAACCTAATCTGGATCCCGGGCCACGCGGGCATAGTGGAGAACGAAAGGGCAGACAGCCTAGCTCGAGGTAACGCATTCCGAGCAGGGCAGTCAAATGCTCCGGAGCTCCGCCTACAGGCTTGCGAGGGGGGATACGCAGAGGCCTTGCACTTGCATAGGGGAGCTAGAATTAGATATCCACCACCACACAAAGCCCTAACAAAGGAGGAAGCGACCGGCTGGCGCAGATTACAGACCAACTCCTTTCCTAACCTACACATACTTAATAAGATGTTCCCGACACAATACAGAGCCACCTGCTCTTGGTGCGATGCCACACCTACACTTTATCATATCACGTGGGAATGCAAACGCAACAAAGCATTCCACCAACACGAACACCCGTGTGCGGAGCGATGGGAGAGTCGGCTCACCAGCGGCGAGCTCGTGACCCAAAGGGCCTTAGTGCAGCACGCGACTGATGCAGCACGACTCAGTGGAGCCTTGGAATAGGGGCCCACCCTTGCTGACGAGAAGCCACAAGTCGCCAGCGCCAGAGAAGACGACGGAGACTTCACAACCGCGAAACCCTTGAAAGATCCAATAAAGTTTTCACTCACTCACTCACACACTCCTCCGGCAACTTCGTCATTCGCCTCTTCTTTCACACTCTTCATGTTTCTCGCTCTTCATCTACTTCGGCATAGCATGGTAATAGCAAGGCTATACACTCTTCGCCGCTCTATTCGGTGTGCCGGATCGCTGTATCCACAGGATTGGTTGACTCTCATTGGCGCTCTCTTCTTTTGCATTTTTGTTCAGGTCGCCGTGCACGTTGTTCGGCTTCGGAATCTATCAAAGGACATAGGCTTCATCCATGATTTACCCTTCTCTGCGCTGCACGTTGCCCCGGCAACTTCATTCTTCGTCTCTTCTTCCTGGCACCTGCATGTGCACGCGACCGCGACTCTCGCTTTTGATCTTCGCACCCTCTCTCTACTCGGCTGCAGCTGGCGCGGCGTCCTCCCCCCCATTGGCTGCAGCTGGAGCGACGCTCCTCCGACATTACCCAAACTTCTTTCCGCTGACTGAAGCTGACATAACGCCCTTCCGCTTACCCGAGCTTACCTGAGTTCGCTTTGGCGAAGGACATCCACGAAATGTACTACAGGGTCGATCTCCGCAAAACTCATAGGTTAAATGAGGCACTTGCTAATTTTAATTGCATTTGAACCAATTCCACATGTAACCGACAGAAGCGTGCCGGGTTGGGCTCTGCATTGTGCTAGGCACAGAGGCTTGGCTGCATTCTGCTGGGGTCGCTAGATTAAGTTCTGCGATATCGAGTAACCTCGCGTCACCAGCAGAGTGCTGCTCAACATTGCCTGCAGCTCTCATAAGGGCGATCCTGAACGATTGCGCACACCTTTCTAGCCATCCTATCGGTTCGCTGCGCTTTAGGCTCCCATTGCCAATGACAGACCCGTGGGCCGAACGCATCAGCTCTGCTCTCGTACCGATGACCGAGGCGCACCAAACGGTAGCCTGACGCTTTACGTGCGCACCTGGTGTACCAATTCCTCAGCTGAGACACGCCTTTCCATACCCGGCTGCAGTCAAAGCCCATCGACCACTGCGTTGCGCCCGCTTTTTTAACGGTCACAATGTTAACGAGTCTGGAACAGCAAGTCAGTAAGGCACAGGCTCCGATAAAAATCTCAGAGTTCGAAAGGAAGGAACTTACGTTTTGGTTTTTTTCACACAAAAACATGTTACATCTTGCTCCATTAGTTAAAGACAAAAACTGAATGAAGACAATTCGCGCACTGGCTCATTAGCGCATGTTTACGTCGTTACTCGTTGCCGTGCTTTACGAAACTAACGAAAACTGTTGGAACGTGTTGGACGCAATCAACTGCTCTTTCACTGTACTTGGCTAAAAAGAAATAACAATCCTTATCAGACAAAGAGCGCATTGGGACATGAGTAGGCGAGCTAAGTGTTTCGCTAATGGGATACTGAGTGGACGAGTGCGGGAGAACGAACCACATATGTGTGAGAGACGCCGAGCATCGTAGGCTTTTAGAAGTTTTCGCGAGTGACAATAAGGAGCCGTACCGCCTTGCCGCTGCCTCTTGCGCCACGTCTTCTCTCGTCAGGTCAAGATAAGCCGGGGGGCAGCAGGGCTGGCGTCCTCGGAGAGCGTCGGTAACGATAAGGAGACACCTTATTGGGCCGGACGTTGGCATCATTCGTGGATGCCACGGCAAGGCACGCGAGGGCGTTTATGAAGTCTCCCGCACAGCCCCGAGTATTGCGGTGCAGTGGAGCTCTTTTATCGGTCTTCCTAATGGAATTACGCGCTCACAGAATGTCCAGCTCTGCTACGCGGGCTGCTCGTCGCGGCCGCCCAGTCGGCGGCCGACTGGCTCGTGTTTGCGCGAACCGACAGCCTGGGAATTAAGCTTACAACTCATGCTCACGAACTGGGACTCCTTCAACTTGTTGCGTGGTGGTCTGAAAGCTAGCAGTTGGAAATTTGAAGTTCTGCAGCTGAGGAGCTAACTCTTTTCACTCTTCTTTATTGTTTGCGCATGTGTAGCGCAGACAGCAGCGGAAAAATTCCTTGCGGCCTTCGCTGTACGTACAGTGCTGTATGCGAGCAACGCCTAACTCGTAATTTCGGCTAGTAATTAAGTAAAGTGGCCTAGTGCGCGAATATAAAACTTAGTGCAACAACGAGGAGGCCACTGGTCTTGTAAAATGACATTGTTAATTTTCTCGCGTACTCGGCATAATGAACTTCCAGATCGCTGCGATATACGAACTTTATAGTCCTCGGTAGACAAGTATGCGGTTTTTAACCATCGTATTATTGCGAAATAATTTTCATAACAGTCAAAAGAATTCTTCGCAGCCTGTGCGCCTGAATTTAAAAGTACCCTGTAACACTTGCCGAAAGTATGCTGGCCATATGACACTCAAAGGTTCGTAATGTCGAGGGGGTATTAATACAATAAGTACTTCCGCGAGCGATGCTCACAAATGGAACTTGTTCAGGCCGTAAATTATGAATGCAAGCTAACAAAGCGTTTCCTAAACTTAGCTTTCGTAGGGTTCATGGTTTCCCTTCCATTTTCCCTGTGACGCGATTCTCTGGAGCAAGTCGATCCAGCCTGGCCCCACGAGTAGCGCACGTTGTAAATCTATGCTTACTGTTCACTGCAACGTTTTCGGTTACAAAAGCCGCGTGGACCGCCTCACTAAGCTTCGCCACCATGGTCATAGCGACTAACTGATTCCTCCAACCCGGACCAACTGGAGCGACGCCCAGTCGCTGCTGATGGTGAGCGACTGGAGCAACTAGCAACGCCTTGAACGTCAGTTGTGTTAAAGGGGTGTCTGAGGTTGGGGTGGCGCAGCATATTTTTTATTTCTATTTATTTCACAATACTGTGAGAATTTCTCAGGCTGTGACAGGAGTGGAACAATGTAATAAAGATGGTGTTCCGAAGCATTAAAACAAGAAATACAGAACACTTAAACCGCGTCCTCAGAAGGGGGCAGAACTGCGGATTCAAACAATATATGACTCATGATAAAAAAATAATTGGGTAACAACAAAATTACAAGTCACTTTTTTTCAAAAAAAGATTCAACACCAGCAACAAAATCATCAAGTGACAAATCATTCATATGTTGGCGGGGCAGGTTATTCCACACTTCTATGGCTCGAGGGAAAAATGAAAATTTAAACCGATCGCATCTTGACACAAACGGCCTTATGCACATGTCGTGGTTGATTCGTTTGGAGCGGTGGTGAGGTGGTTTTAAATAAGTTTATTTATCTATGTTGACACAATCATGATACAGCAGGAAAAGAAATTTCATGCAGGCAGTCTGTCATCGGCATTCTAACGTCGAGATGCTCGCAGTGATGCGCAAAAGAGTCACACTATCGAAACGAGAGTAAGGGAGAGCTATGTTTTGAATTCTTTCTAGTTTCTTACTGAGACATGATGCTCTGTTAAAGGTGGTCAGCAGAACGCTTGGCCAGGCAGCCAAAAGATATCGCGGCAAGTTGGAGCGGAGAGGTTGGAGGTCGGAGTGTGAAGCTCATAAGCGCTGCAAAAATGTCGAAGAATGCCAAGACAGAATATACAAGACTGTTGTGTTGTGGGCTCGTTTATTACGCTGCATTATTAAGCAGAATATACAGGTATATAGGGGGCACTATCAGGCGCTGCGTGAGCTGCCTCGAAACGTCCACAAATAAACCGGAAAAAACCTGGCGTAGAGAGGTAGGAAGCGCCTATAGATTTCTTTCGCATCACTTGTTGCATAGAGTTTCTTTTTCCTCAAGACGCAGATGATCATTCTGCTCATTTCAATTCAATTTATTTTGCCATCATAATATAATTGACCAAGTGCTTTGGATTGTAGCGCAATTTATCGTAGGTATAATTAATGGATAAATTAGCGGTATGTTCTTCATTTACAGAATATAGGGCACCCGCATATCGCCGTAAGAAGCACCATACCTGCCGATGAAAACCGTCGCTGATCGACTGATTGCGCCGTCAGTGTTAAGATGTCGATAATTAGTTTAGCCTTTGTCTTCTGCGTTGTGAAAAATCTGAGATCTTGGCCTCTTGATCCAATCAGAATACTAAAATACCTCAATATTGGTGTTAGGACCGATGCCAGCAGCACTGCCAGATCTGCCTCTACACAACCAACAAACAAAATCGGGTATTAGTTCGCTTTATGACGCCTCTTTAACGCTCTGAGCTGGGAGTGTTAGTGTGCTGGAGTGTGTGAAGCTATAGTCGGATAGAACTCAAGAACGAAGCCGTGAATGCCGATAAAATCAAAGGAGGCCCTTCAGCCAATGGCGTCGACCAATTGCTATGACATCACTCTTAATCCACTTAAACCATGGTTTATCCCCTTACGCCTGAAAGCCCCCGCTGTGTCACGCTAGCGGGTGAAAGGGGATTAAGTACAACGTTATGACAGCGGGTCGACGCCATTGGCTGGAGGACCTCCTTTGAGGGGCATTTGCTGCTTCGTTCTTTAGTTGTATTTGACTGCTGCATATTACCATAGCCGCGGTCGTTATCAGCACATGCTACCGGTCGCAGTGTTTAGTTCTCTTTCAGCGCTTTACGACATTTCTGCGAAGAAACAGAATGAACTTGCTAAAGAAAGATACCCTCTTGGATATAGCGCTGTGGGAACTGTTTCCTGGTTGGTTTGTTTGTGCGCGGTACAGATTTTTATTTCAAGTATTACTCATGAGTGCCAAGGACTCGCCGCGATGGCTCAGTGGTTACGGTGCTCGGCTGCTGACCCGAGAGACACGGGTTCGATCCCGGCCGCGGCGGCCGAATTTCGATGGAGCCGAAATTCTGAAGGCCCGTGTACTGTGCGATGTCAGTGCACGCTAAAGAATCCCAGGTGGTCGAAATTTCCGGAACCCTTCACTACGGCGTCCCTCAAAGCCTGAGTCGCTTCGGGACGTTAAACCCTAATAAACCAAACCAAATCATGAGTGCCAAGAATTAAGGGACCAGTAAATTATGTCGACAATTGTTTTTTTTTTTAATTGTACTTCCGTGGCGTGCGCTCGAATGCCTTTTATAATAGTTTGAGGCTCGCCAAGAACACGCGCCCGTTTCATTACTTTTTTCTCTGTCAAGTTTCTGCATAATGAATGCGCCCCGTCCTATATTTTTCGCATGTTTTTCTCTGCACAAACGCCATTTGAAGAACATTTTTATAGCAAATAAAACAGCATAATGGAATTGTGCGCTGCCAGTGGGATGCGGTGGTAATTGGGTCGAAGAATGAGACGCTTCTTTTTTGAGCCCACACACACTTCAGAATGTCATGCGAACGGTGCAGTCATAGCAGCGCAAATCCAATGAGGGAAGGAGTGCGCTTGTTAGCGGCATTTTCTAAGGTAGTGGTTGTCTAAGCGGTGGCCTTGCACGCTAGCGCGACGGATGATAGTACAAGCACGTGGGCGCCCTAAAGAAAACTGTTTGTCTCAGCTGCTAGATTAAAAAAGGAAACATATGAAGGTTGCGCACTGCGTGTGGCTGATAATACTTTTATGGCTTGTATGTATTTTGCAACTGCAGCGTGCTGTTTGAGACAGTACTATCTGGTATTACTACTTTATATTAGCACGCAAATTGAAGTAATAGAAGATGGTATCTTCTAAATAGCTTGTGTGTGGAAGCTATAGCTTTAGGCGACCTGATATACTACTGATTCAAAGCTCGTAAAATTTCTAGAAGAGCGTTTCCGACGCAAAGTCCCCTGAAGGGAGCGTAAGAGGAAGTTGTAACTGAGAAGAAGGTAAGAAATGACAGCTTGCAAAAAAAAAAAAATCAGGGAGTAGGAGAGGGGGCTAAGGGCAGTAGAAATGCATAATTAAAAAAGAGGGAGCGCAGTTGATTATGGAGGGGGGCGAGTGTAGAAAAGACGCTGGACACGGCCCCAGTGACACTGCTCCAGTGGGCTCTAGTGACACGAGCCGGTGGCTGCCCAGCTATCACCCCTTGGCCGCCGAGGACTGACTGCGGCTATCGTCAGAAGCGAAGGCCACTCGGGACGCGTCCTCTGCGCTGAGGCCAAAATGCGCGCTGGCCACGCGACGCGTTGATGGAAATGCATTGCGATCCGGGGGCTGACCGGCCGCGAAGGCTCCTCATCACGCGCCTCGGAGCAGTTTCTGCGAGTCGCTCCCAGCCACCAGGGCTGCTGAGGCACGAGCGGCTCCGATGGAGGCGTTAGGCGCGGGAGCTGTGCCCATGGCCTACTTTTCGGAGGTCGGTCTGCTCAGTCTGATCGCACAATGCGCGGGCCCAATAAACGTAGGCGTTCATTGGAAGGAGTAGAGAGAGAAGAAGGAATGGAACGGTACGTTACCGTCGGGTCACTACGCCATGCGGCTAAACGGCAAACCTCCACGCCGCTTACCACTCCAGTGACTCGCACTTTCTTGGTGCATATTCGAGCTTAGGCCTCATTAATGAGTTATACGCGAGTAGTTTAACCTGAGCGGGGGCTTTCGGAAGTTTATTCCGTTATTCATTCCGCCGCGAGGCGAATGAGCAGGTATTTTCTACGTGTTACTTCTAGGACAGACTGTTAGTTAATGTTACACCAAGATATTTAAAACTGAAGGCTTCATGTAATGGTGATTGTC
Organism: Amblyomma mixtum; assembly: GCF_055824585.1. NCBI lineage: Eukaryota > Metazoa > Arthropoda > Arachnida > Ixodida > Ixodidae > Amblyomma > Amblyomma mixtum. The sequence goes on along the minus strand of NC_143014.1, from coordinate 104,874,550 downwards.
CAAGGTAAAACCTCCGATCAAATATATATTTTTTCTTTCGTGTCGGGCGAAGGAGTTTTTTTTCTTTTTTTTTTTACGGCCATGTCTCATTCCTGACACCCCGCAAGGATGTTAGAGATATTTAGGTCAATCTGGTGATTAGAATATGCAATGTCACGGTACAGCAAAATATCATCCACAAACAAACGAATCTCTACGCCAGGAACAGTTGTGTTAATGTCATTAATATACAGCAGAAATAATAAAGGTCCGAGTACACTCCCCTGAGGCACTCGGATGTAACTGCAAGAGCGTCCGATATTCTTCTCCATCGATTGAGACATACTGCTTACGGACAGATTTCAGACAATAGTCTGAAATCCAGATAACTAATATATCGGGAAGGCCAGTAAATTTAAGCTTTCGTCGGTGGCTCTGTCGGCGCAGTTTGTCGTAGCCTGAAGCTATCGGGTTCACACACTGGAAGTGTTATCCAGGAGGGAGGGAAGAAGGGAGAGAGAGAGGGATAGTGGTTGCCCTCTCCTTCGAGAATATCCTCTGTAGTTTTCCGAGCTGGTCATGGCGTGGCCGCAGTTGTACGGGTGGAGCAGGGGCAGAGAAGCGGGAGAGTGGCTGGCGGCAGCGATGTAAAAAAACACAAGGGTGAATTTCAAGTATTTACCTTTTTAGGATCCTTGAGCAGATGGGCTGACAGAGAACTACGGAGGGAGGTCAAAATCAGACCCCGAGGGTGATGCTGACTCGGAGCACTTTCGTACCGCCATAAATTATTTCCGGCGTCCCGCGCTTTTTCCCCAAGTTTGTCACTGCCTCATCCGAGGCCTCCGGCGACAATTCCGTGAGCGTCTTTCTGACTGATCAGGACAGGACCGACCGTAGCTGCCCGCTGAAAATTCAGGGAGAGGAGGAGGGAGTGCCTGGGGTGGCAGAATGCTCTATCTAGTGGTCGTCCGTCGAGGGTCGCGCATCCTGGCTTGCTTAGCTTATCGCCGAGAGGTGCGTGAATAAGGGGTTCTGGTTTCAACAATATTTTTTTTTTTAGAAAATTGAAGGCGCCTTTTAAGTGGCATTGAAAGGAGACTTTGAAGGGAGTTTCAGAGAAAATTTAATTGACTGGCTGGACTGTGAACTCCCTCTTGAGAAGAATTTCTATCACTACAGCAATGTAGCTATTCGCCAGCTCTAGTTGTAAGTTCAGTTTTCTGGAGATAAATTTACTCTTGTGCATTTTCTCAAGGTCTAATTCAAGTGGAGCTCATTTTTTATTTAAATTGCTACATCGAAAGCTGTCAGCGCCTCACTTTGCTGAATATTGGCCAATGCTGATGGAGGAAAACGTGGTCACGTGATCCTATTAAAAACTACCCGCCTAATGGTTCAAATGGGCCCTCAAACATCAGCAAGTGATAACGCTTTTTCAAACATCAGCAAGTGATAACGCTTTCTCAGTTCTAAAATTTCCGGATTTTTTGCCGTCTTTCGGAGTGTATAAGTGGGCACGATAGCGGTGCCGCGGAAACATGAGGTATGCGCCACTTTTTCAACAGTAACCTTCTTGACATCATCAGGCTTGGCCATGACAACAGGGCAACGCCAATCCACTTGTAAAAGATCCCGTTCATCAATCATTCGTATCTTGAGTTTTTTCAGTCATGGAAGTCTATGTTCCTACAAAGCAGGCTGGAATCTACAAGTCTGCACTTGGCGTTCAAGCTTTCGATGTAAAATGAAAGAGTCTCATGTTTTCCGATTATAAATCGGCTCGCGACTAGCCAGCCCGCGTAATAGATTCCTAACCAGCCCGTGTATTCATCAAACGTTACCACGCTCTTCCTCTTTCGTCCAGTCTACCCGTAGTATATTATAGGTTATAGGAAGTTGTGTTAGAGTGAGTTTGTTAGGGTGTGAGTGTGAGAGTGTTAGTGAGTGGGTAAAGTGAGTGAGTGTGAGTAAATGAGTGTGTGAGTGTATGCGAGTGTGTGAGTGTATGTGAGTGAGTGTGAGAGAGTGTGTCTGAGTGAGTGTGCTGGTGATGAGTGAGTGAGTGTGTGAGTGTGAGTGATGAGTGAGTGAGTGAGCAAGTGAGAGAGTGAGTGTGTGAGTTTGCTAGGGTGTGAGTGAGAGAGTGTTAGTGAGTGAGTAAAGTGCGTGTGAGTGAATGAGTGTTGAGTGAGCGTGTGAGTGAGCGCGTGAGCGAGTGTGTGAGTGTATGTGGGTGAGTGAGTGTGTGAGTGAGTGCCTGAGTTAGTGAGTGTGCGAGTGATGAGTGAGCGAGTGTGTGAGTGTGAGTGATGAGTGAGTGTGTGTGAGTGAGTAAGTGACATTTGAGTTACGCGGTGTTCGATACTGGACGCCGACAAATAGCGCTTATTGGAGATGTGCAGCAAAGCTCAGAGCTAGGCATGGGTTACAAGGAAATGTGACTGTAAACGAAAACTTAAGGACAAATTGTAAAATTGGCAATGGCTTAGCTCTGCTATGCCAGTATATACGTAGCTTGAAGTGAGGGCGAGGTGTCCGCATCTCGGTGGACACCTGAACAAGACGGAAGGCACATGCATAACTGCCCTCTGGGAACAGTGGACACCTCAACCATTATTTAAGCTAAGTGGTGGTAGTGACAGGCGTGCGCTGCATGCGTTGGCAATGACAACGCTGTGCCAAAAACGCGGCGCTGAAGCCATAGGCCGTCAGCGTTCGTTGTGTTCATTGGCGTTGGCGTTGACAGTGTTTTACAGTCCGATCATTTTAAGGAAAGGAAGTGCGTATAATGGCTCCCTGGGTCAGTGGACGCCTGAATTGTGCTTATAGGTACGTGGGGTGATGAGAGAGAGATGTGGGCTGCAGGCATTGACAAGGTTGTGCCAGAAACGCGGGCCACGACAACAGTCACGTGGTTGGGAGTGGTCGCTCTCATGGAGAGTGCGATAAGACCATCAATGCGACATCTTTTTCCCGCAGCATGGTAAATAGTATGCAAGCTTTCTTATTACTCATAAAATTTTAATTACACAGTTGAGGCGATTTCAGCGATAACGGGAGCTACATGCAACACATGCAGAGTTTTATGCATCTCTTGCTAAATTTCTTAATCTTACCTGCCTGTCAGAAAAATGGTAACCAATCCATGCAAGCAGATTTAATAGCGAGAGAATATAGCGCAGAATAGGACAGGACACAAGAAGAAACGAACAACACGAGCGCTCGTATTGTTCGTTTCTTCTTGTGTCCTGTCCTACTCTGCGCTGTATTCTCTCGCTATGATCGTGCACCAACAAGCCCAAAAAGCCACGCTTTTGAAGCAAATTTCGCTATTGTCGAAGGTTTTCAAACTTGTGTTTGAGGTGTTCTTTCGTCACCACGGAATAAATACAAATTTTTTTTTTCTGTAACATAGAAAGAAATCATTCACTTAACTTGCTTGCAGCGCAGAAGAGGTGGATATTCATAACATCTAGCTTAAGTAAGTGCATTGCTTCATGAGAAGCACAAATTATCACCATTTTTTTTTCGCGATGCTAGTTTGAAGGAGATGTCAGGAAAGTAAATGATTTTTGATGTAGGAATGAATGTTTTTTTTTGTGACTAAGAGGGCAGGAAAGACAGCTGAAATCTATGAAATGAACGGACGAATCGCGTTGTGGTAGGTTAGAGCTACTGTGAAATATGTGTGCGAAGGGAGGATTACAAGCTCAAAGTATGTCGCACGTTATGTCGCAAAGTATGTCGCACGCATCAACTGTCGCACGTTAGCACTCTGTTCTTCTTTTTTCCCGCACGCAATAGCTTTATGGAACGCCCTGCCAAACACCATTGTATCATGCACTAATCGCAAATCATTCCGTGAAATTCTAAAGGACCATTTTTCGTGAGAGCAATCTTTTCAATTATATGTTGTGCTTGATACAGAAGTGTCCTTGCTTTTTTTCATTCCTTAGCCTTTGTTTACTCATGTGTTCAATTTTTTTTTACTTGTTACATATTGTATAACCTTTTCGACGCCCCTTACCTGCTGTACATTTTTATTCCTTTTCACTGTTATTTTTTTTCTTTGTAGTGTTCTTGCCTTGTTAGTACAAATCTTGAGTTTGCTCCCCTCTTATGTAATGCCCTCGGGCCTTTAAGGGAAAAATAAATGAAATGAAATGAAGTATGAAGCCAAAACTAATATTTTGCCGTTCACACGCATGATAGATATAAACCTCGTAAGCTTTAATAGAAACTCGCAAACAAACAGCCTGCGGTAAATATCGTGCTGTCTGCCGATAGCCGTTCGCAGTATTGGCCACGTTATGGCCAGACGTTCCTGCCCCTTGGCCGCCGAGCGGGCGTTGTAAACCTCGCGCACATTACCTGACTCTTCACGCCCCATGTTTTCTTCGTTTCGCCTTCGGCACCGGTAACAGAAATAGCCGTCTTCCGGTAGGATGCATCGTTTCTGGTCGACTAAGGGGCAAGTTCTCGCTAATGGCCGATTAGTTATCAGCGTACGTTCATGATACGACCACGCGTCCTAATGAGCAGCTAGCAAGCTGGGGATGCGTCTCGCTGCTCCCAGGGAAGGAGCTGTAAATTAGACCCGTATCCGCGGTCAGATCGTCCGAAGCAGAAGCATGTAAGCGCGTGCGCATAAGCTCGCCAGAAACGCGGATGGTTACCGGTCGATGGCGCTAACCGCAGTAACTGCAGTTAAGCTCGGCAACCGCGATTATGTTACCTGTGTAACAAAAGCGCCTAAGGGTGAAAAAGGAACGAGAATAAGGGGGGGGGGGTGGCATGATTCCCGATTGCACAGGTTCATGATCATTACTAAGGTAATGTGTTATTAGAACTTTTTATTAGACTACCAAAGAGAATACCAAGCGCTTCCACGTAACTCGAAAGACCCCGAAAGATTCATGCACTCAAGGGAGTCTGCATATAGATGGCATGCGACACGCACATCACTACGGCAGTGGCTACAAGCATCAGCAGTGCGATGCAAGATACGGCGAATATGATATGTGCCGCTGTATTTTCGCTACCATTTAAAAGAAAGTAATAATAATCCCATTTCTATAGACACGCTTTGACAAAAAAAAATTGCGAGCCGGAGGAAAGTTTCAACGACGTTTTTCCTATTATTTCATGATATGAAATATACAGCCCCGATCTGCTTACGACGCTTGCTTTTTGGATAACGCTTTAGAGCATGTAAATTGTGTGCGTGGCAAGAACGTTAATACGAAAACTAGCAGCAGCAGACGTAGGTATATACAGCGGCAATAAGATTGAGAGATGGGGAAAATACCACCTCGTCTATCTTTGCCGGCAATGCTTCAGAGAGCCGGTGTGATGCTGGAACGGATTTTAGAGGAGTAATCATGGGGTGGTGTCTCCCCCAAAGCCACAAATTTTACACAGGAAAATAAAAAAAAGTCCAAGAAATACATGGTTCTAATGAGAAATAAACCCCCCCCCCTTCCCCCTCCCCCTTTCCTCTCCCTTCCAACCGCCTTCTCCAAGAGTGACCTTTAAATCGGCCTGTGCCGTGTTGGCGCGTACGCAGACACTCCGTGCTTTAAAGAGGAGAACAAAGCAATACAGTATTGAGGGTTGTCATCTTCGCAGGTAAACTATCACCTTCATTAGCCTATCTTACTGTATTATTATTTCTTTTCACTTTGCTTCTGTGATAGCTTGGCTAGTACTTTTTACACGTTATTTCCCCATCCACCTGATCCGTATCTCCTCCCTCTATCCGCGCTTCTCTCTCCACGCTCTGGGAACAAATTTAAATCAAGCCAGGCTCCTACTTGAGCGCGCACCATGGCGAAGCAAAGAGGACGTAGAGTAGAGGAAAGGGCGATACTGGCGAAGAAACTCGGGGCGCGCGCGTCCGAACTTTCAGAGCTCGTAACGAGGTGGCGTCATCTGGTGGCAGCAGATATAGCGTCGTGCCGGCGAGTGCTCTTAATAAATCCTTGTCTAGCCACCGCATCCGGTGCGGCCCATGTCTAGTCAAGAGCTCTCTCGCGAGTAGGAGGAAGCCCGGCGCGATCCGAGGCTTTGCATTTTTACGCCTCTAATTCTTTTTTTCTTCGGGGCCTCATGCTGATTTACGACAAGCGATGCAATGAAAGAAAAGACAAAGAAACTGCGCTCTGAAGGGGAGAACGGGAGGCAGCTAAGGGGGCTTCGTTTTGTTTGGTTCGCTCTCCTCGTGTTTTCCAAATGGCCACTTGCCCTGAAGTAAAGACAGCCGGATGACAAATAAGGAATGCCAGTGTTTACTCCTGCGCCAGAGCAAACGGCTCGAAGTAGCTCTGGACGATAGATGGAAGGAAACAAGAACAAAAAAAAAAAGAAACGCGCTTCTTAATCGTTTTGCCTGCTCTTGCCTTTCCGTCCTCGGGCTTTAAAGCTGCAGCCTGGCCGCTTGCTGTTCGCGCTATTTTGATGAAAGCCGGACTGTGGACTGTCTGGCGGCGGTTGGCTATTCTTGCTGCCCTTCCGCATGAAAAGGGAAGGAAGGGGCATGTAAAAGTCAATATGCGCTATTCTGTATTTGCCTCGCGTGTGCCTCTGTTTATTATGTTTCCAAGGGAGTTAGGTAGTTAAAGGCATCCTCGGGCTGGTCTAGTTTAACTTCCCCTTTCTTTTCTTTTATTTCATAGGGCCACTGGTATTCGTACACAGAAGAGGTGACTAATAATTGGTAGATGTCATTATGCCAGCCGGGAATCGTAAGCAGTTTGTTATATTGCCGAGAAATCGTCACCGCATCCTGCGGGCTAGCCCTCCTAACTTTTCGCAGCCGATGCACGGCAGATTTGTGTGGATGGCACGTGCCCGAAGATCGGAGTCGCGGGGGCACTTTGGTCATTGATAGGCTTGCTTGGTCTGGGGTGTCCAGTAGGTAGGCATGGTAGAAAAACGGCCACAAAGAAGTACAAAATGCCTGGGGCGTTAAGACTCCGGTCACCTTCCGTGTCTTGTAGGGAACAAGTTTGTCCACGATAAGTTTTTGCATTCGCGTTCTCCGTTTAAACAATACGTGGCTCCCTAAGCCGGGAAGGGAAAAAAAAAACGCATTCATGAAAACATGATCCTGTAAGGAGAAGGCGAGATCGCTGCTCTTTTTTCAGGACGTTAATAAAGGATTCCTATGGGCTCAAAGAACGGCTGTTTTTAGTGCGCTGAGAAAATAAGCTCCACGCAATGATGACGTCAGTGACTTAGGGCTGATTTAGCTTTAATGTCGGAGACAGTATAAATACTGACCCTGAGGCACGTTTAGCTAAAGCACATGCTGTGTTATTAAAATTTAGTTGAGTTCTTGTGTAGGCACCATCCACATCATAGAATTTTGAGAAAATGCTTTTTAGCTTCCAAACAAGTACGCTAGGTGAATGAAGAAAAACTGCTCAAGATATCAGAGATATTAAAGCATGTAGACCTCTTTTCGCGAACATAACGGCCCTAAGGCACAACAGGTTTATGAATCCCACCTGCCTGCGATGCACTCATACACTCTAAAATGTAGGCAGTAACAGCGCCAGCGCATTCTCGATTTTGTGAGCCTATGCGAAACCCGCTGGATGCAATAACCTAGCATACCCTGCAAATATTACGTTTCCAGACCACTGAAACGTTTCCAGACCCTAGCTGCAGTTAACGAAACTAATGAATGTTCATTGCATGAATACAAAATTTCCTGGGCGGCACTGGTAGATTCATTTTGTCCAAGGCAGTCAAGAGACAACGCAGCCTAAATGGCCTCTGGTATTGCTGTATGTTTCAAAATGGCGGCTGTAAAATGTAACGCTTGTTCGCGTTTTTTTTTATCTCTTATTCTTTTGAGTTCACTGTTTGCGGTCACCAGGCATGCTTGCCCAGGTAGTACATAGGAATGAAGCCGACAGTCACAGAGACGAAGGAAAGCATAGGAGAATTGGCTATTTTTTTATTTTTGTGGTGTTGATCAATGAAAAATAGCAGCGTAGTCATTTTATTTCTTAAAGATAATTGATTAGAAATCGAAAAAAAAACAACAACCGCATGCTGCGGGTGAGATCCTAACCCACGACCTCAGAATTTCGCGCACGGTTCTCCACCAACCGAGCTATGACGGCGGCTGTCTAATCTTCTGCTTTCGGGGTATTTATGTTGCACGTAACCGAACCTTGAGGGTGTTCACCAGCGCCATCCTCGTTCATAGCGGCGGACGTAGTACGTCCTGTATTACGGCGAGTGTGACGTGGAACATCATTGAAAGGTGAGGGCGGAAGATGTGCGAGAACCCTCTTATGCTACCTATGGCATCAATGCTGCCATAACCGAGGCCGTCGTTAAGCTATTGAGCTGAAAAGTAAAGAGAATTGAGTGGCTCGGTATGACTTATGACATACATACAGGTTCGCCGAAATCACATGGTGGCGATAGTTCTCTTACAAATGTAATACTTACGTGAAATTAATGGCATTTGGTGGCTTCCCTCGCTGTTTCTTCGAAGCAAATAATTCATGTTTGCTTTATCTACATTAATTAATTTCTCTGTTTCCTTCAATTATTTTTTTTCTTTATTTGTTCCTCAGACAGTGTCTAAGAGGAGGCCAAGGCTAAAGGCTAAGAGCCTGACGAGGCCTTGGCCCCTTGTACAAATTTTTGCATCAACGAACAGAACTCAGACATAATACTTCGGCCAGTAGCAGGGAAAAAATGTGAACAATTCTTTAAAAGGCAAAATTTTACCGTCCTGTACATCAGTCTCAAACGATCCAAAGTTGTAAGAAAACGCGGATTCTGTAAACATATCCAGGTTTGCATACAAAGGGCACAGGCAATAGCAAACATCAAGTGCAAAACCGGCACTACAAACATCAAAACCAATACACAAGAAAAGCAAAGCCGAAAGTTGGGCGAATTAGATAACGTTCATGATGAAAAGATAGCGCATAAGGAACACGGGCCGTTCCCTTTCCGTTCCTCGTGCTCCCCACCGCGCCATCTCCCCATCATGAACACAAGAAAAGAAAAATATAACACCAAAACAATTTTGTATCCAATGGCAAGCGTTAGGTACCATATTCCATGTGCAAATCGCGGAACACGTATTGACGATTAAATCGACTTGATGAGGCTCTAGTAGAAACACATATCATTAGGTTGTGTATGAAATTGCAGAATTAACCAAGAAGTGTCTGCATTCACATTTAAAAACAGTAAAAGGTTTGTTGAAATCCATGTGCATCCCAAAGCTGTTTAACAGTTTAGTAGACTGAAAAGTTAGCGTTTGGCTGCCATAATTAGTTCGTATCATAGGCACTCTTCGTTTAGGCTCGCGGATCGGGTATGTACTGCTATATTGTCCTAGATGGATATGTAGTTTGTTTCGATGGACCCACTGCAGCAGTTTAAAGTAATAGACCTGGTTTGCTTTTAGCATGTTTTACTTAACAAAAAGCGGTCCGGTCCGTAAGTTGCGCCTATCGCCTTTATAGTTCTCACATAGGCGTAGTACCTTCTTTTGTGCAACAATTAATTTATTATAATTATAGGCTGTCGTCATCCCCCAGACCAATATTCCATAACTTAATCTTGAGTAAAAAACAGAATAATATAACACCTGTTTTAAGGACGTGGGTATCAGATTCCTGATCGTGTAGATGCTCCCAGTTATTAGCGCCAAATCAGCTTTTAATTTATTAACATGCGTAGTCCAGGAAAGCTCTTCACTGAACCAAACACCCAAAAATTTTTGTTCTTTTACCTATTCTATCAGAGTTCCATCATAGGTTACATTTATTGTTGAATAGTCTCTCCTATTTATGGGCTTGAATATAATGTACTTTGTCTTGCTTGTATTTAGACTCAATTTGTGATTTATAAGCCATCCTGATAATATAAGCAAGTATTCATTAGCAGCTTTTTCCAAGCTTGCTTTGTTTGCTCCAGTGAAGAAGACATTGGTGTCATCCGCATATAAAACTATGTCGGTAAAGCTAGTGACTGAGGTAATATCATTGATGTACACCAGGAATAAAAACGGTCTTAGAATGAATCCCTGGGGCACACCATACAGAATTCGCATTTTACTGGATGCTATACCATTAATGTCAACATACTGGTAGCGATCACATAAATAACTTTTAATTAAATTGAGTGCTATTCCTCGTACACCGTACATATCCAGCTTTTTTATCAGAATGTCGTGCTGTACAGTGTCAAATGCTTTCTTTAGGTCCAAAAATAACCCTAGGGTCAAAAGTTTGTGTTCAATGTTTTCCACTATCTTTTCTTTAATATGAATCAAAGCCATTTTCGTTGATATTCTCTTTTGGAACCCGTACTGGGCAGAGGTAATAATCTGATGATTTTCAAAAAAGGACACAAGCCGATCACTTATAGCTCTTTCAAATATCTTCGAAAAAACTGGGAGGACGGAAATTGGCCGATAGTTATTGATATCTAATGCACAACCACCTTTATACACGGGCGTGACTTTAGCAATTTGTAATTCTTCAGGATAATCTCCAGACTGAAGCATCGCATTAATGATATGTGCCAGTATTGGGTTAATAATAGGCGCAGTGTATTTAAGTGGCAATGCTCTTATTCCATCGTCTCCAGCTGCTGCATCATTCTTTAGTTGCGCTATTATTGTCTCAATTTCAGCAGGAGTAGATGGCCAAAGCATAACAGATTGCGGCAGCCTATGTCCTTGTGGACAGTTATCCGTGCACGTATTTTGCCCAGCGTACTGACCAATGTTAACAAAGTGACAATTCATTTCATCTGCCAGTTTCTGCCCTTTTACATGCTAGTTGTCTTTTATTATTTCTTGCAAAGCATCACAATTATGCTTTCTGTTCATAAGGTGGTTAATCATGTCCCACATTTTTTTCTGGTCTCCGTTGATCTGGCTAAACTTATTCTGATAAAATTCAGTTTTGGCTTTTTTCAGGTCCGAGTTCAGTCTATTCCTGATCTTTTTGTACTCAACAAGCAAAGCGGGATCACGATTTTTATAAAAGCATGATACATGTTGTCCCTTTCTTTAATTCTTTTGTATAGATGCTTGGTTACCCATGGTTTTCTTATTTTTTCATTTTTGGTCTTACTTTCTCGCAGAGGGAAAGCTGTATTATAGCAGGAAAGAAACTGATGAAGAAATTTTTGATAAGCTGTTTTGGGGTTGGTGTCTTTAAATATATGATCCCAGTCTGCCTGCTGTAAAAGAAAACGAAAGTTTTCCAATGTCTGTTCGTTGATTTTGCGGACCTGTGACTTAATAAGCTTCTTTTTACAGTGGTTTTTTGTTGCGACAGAGGCCAGACAGAAGATTGGCATGTGGTCACTGATATTGCTTGTCATCACACCAGCAATAAGATTTTCGGTTTCAATGTTTGTGACACAGACATCAATACACGTGGCAGTATCAGCAGTAATCCTGGTTGGTAAGGTTATCATATTTTTACATGCATGCTCATGAACAATATCTTTAAATTCTTTTGCACATGGTTCATCGGATAGACCATCAATATTCACATCACCGAGAATAACGAAAGAGGCAGCTAGATGCCCAAGTGATTCAAGGGCATTTTCAAAAAAAATTAAGAATTCCGCTACAATGCCAGATGGTGGTCTGTACAGTGCACCGACTACCACGTTCGATACTTTAAGAAATAGGCTTTCGCTATTTTCGTTCAGCTTCGTTAGGTCATCAAGAATTTCATATTCGTAACTACACTTAAAGTAAATGGCCATACTGCCGCCTCTCCTGTTTTCTCTGCTAACGGCTACGCTCTTATAACCTTGAATGTGAGGAGGCACTTCATCCTTCTTTAACCAAGTTTCAGTAAGGACTACGATATCAAATTTTACAGCAAGAGAATCGAGGTACATTTCTAAATCGTCTATCTTGTTTTTAACACTTCTCATGTTCAAATGTATGGTTGCAAACGGTAAGTTCTTAGTTGTACATGTTTTGTTAAATGTAGGACAGTCATAATAACGACAAGAAATTTCCTGCCTTTCCATTGTAACAGCTTCAGAAGCACACAAGAATGCGGGTTATGTTGTCTAGCTTGCAATCTTGGCAATATCTGTCATATTGGCGATTCTGACAATGTCTACCTGCTCGTCCTTCCTTGCAAGGAAGGACGAGCTTTTGCTTGAATAGTTCATAGATTAGATACCTAATTACGCATATTATCTAGAACTGATGTACATTTTTAAAAACTTTATGTTTATGGAGTTTAACGACGTCTCAAAGCTACTCAGGCTATGATGAACACCGTAGTGGAGAGATCCAGATAATTTAGACCACCTGGGGTTCTTTACCACCTGGAGCACTGACATCGCACAGTACACGAGCCTTTCGCATCTCGCTTCCATTGCAATGCGACCGTCACGGCCGGAATCGAACCCGTGTCTTTCGAGTCAGCAGCCTAGCACTATAACCACTGAGCCACCACGGCGGCTTATCTTTATGAACTTGTGCACACAACTCCAAAAGAAGGAGAAGACGCAGCGAACCAACTTTTGCCTCATAATTTGGGCCTGTACGGAAGAACCGCTTCCTCCGGACTTAATGCAGCTTCGAACCTGCGAGCGCTGAGAGGCCGTGCTGCTCAGCTTCAGCCCGGAGACCCAACTCCGGGCCGTGGAGCGGGCTCTTAAGATCACCGTACTCACATCACGTACACACATCACGTACATCACGTTTCACATCACGTACTCTGCCAGAATTAGAAAATATCGTAAACACTTATTTGGTAAAATTATACACTTGGATGCAGGCGAATAAGTTTAGTTTAAACTTGTCAAAAACCAGGTACATAATTTTCAGGCCTATTAATGCCCCTGTTCATTGCACTCTTAACCTTACATATGCCAATACAAAACTGCAACAGGTAACAACTCAGAAGTTTCTTGGTGTCTGGTTTAATGAACATTTATTATGGAACACACACATTTCCAAACTTCTCACTGACCTCAGTAAAACTGTTGGTTGTCTTTACAGGATCAGCGATCTCTTGCCCGTTTCCCTAAAAGTGTCCATATACTATGCACTATTTTTTTCCAAATTGTCGTATTGTGCACTGGTCTGGGGCACTACAACAATAGGCAATTTTCAAAAGTTACTGATTTTGCAAAAGAAGGCATTACGGGCTATTGAGGGTTACCATGGTAGGCCGGAAAACCTACCAACATCACCACTCTATCATAAGCATAATTTACTTAAAGCAAACCATGTTTACATATTTCGCCGGTTACTGTACATCCATCGTAGTCGTTTATATTCCATTTCTCCAAACCGCCCTCCTAGTAAATACTCCCTTCGGCAACACAGAAACTTGGTCCCTAAAACAAGGACAAATTACGGAAAACAAAAGCTCGATTATCAGATTCCAGTCGTTCTCAATAACCCATCTCTAAGTGTCATGTTTGATTTCCCAAAGAACAAGTTTAAAAAAGACATCAAAAGGTTACTAATCAGCACTGACGCAATATAATTTCGGTTTTACTTAGCGTAGCATCTCTTGTTTTCATGTTGAATTGTTTGTGTGTTTGCGTTTCCTTTTGTGACCTCCTGCCATGTTTATACACTACCTTTGATATGATTTATGGTGCACTGTCTTTGTTTTATTTATTATTGAAATACTGTCGCTTGCTGCAATGTTTTTTGTCCCAATGTATTTTTGTCATATTACTTTAAATTTTGTTATTTATGTGCTGCACACTGCTGCATGAACTGTATTGGGGAACTCTGACCTCGTCAGGCCTTACCGCCTTTTGTCACAGTTCCCTCTTTCATTTATTTGAAGGAAAATAAACCTCAAACTTCAAACTTCAAACCGAGAACCAAGGGCTCCCGACAACCTAGAACGGACTCAAGACCACCCCCACAACCCCCACAGGCTGACGAAATAATTTTTTATCCTCCTCCTGAATCAACCTTCTGTCAGACACTTTCTAACGATTGGTTATGAAGATTTCTTGAGATTTAATCGGATGAGCTGTCAGCTATGATCCCTTATAGAGGTGCAGTTTTATAATGACTAATGCAATAACAGTTTATTTTTAGGATATTGTTTCCAAGCCCAGAGAAACGCGAACGGGGCAAATGAAACAAAATAAAAACGGAAATAACATTTTTGTTCAACTACAGTGAATATAATGCCGGTTATGCTAAATTCGAAAGACTGATGACCCCCCTTTGTAAGTGCGAAACACCGCACGTATACTTTCTTCGCCTTCTATTACTAATGACTAGCTTTTGTGCTCACGTTTGATTCGATCCCGATAGTACCACACGTGAATTTCGTGCCAGTAAAACACCATTGCATTCCTATGCATCATAGTCCCTTTGTAGCTTATGGTCACGCCTCTAATGACTGATATTACGTAGTAAGGAAACTCACGCATACCTAATTTTTATAGTTTTAAAGCTCCAGAGTGTTGTGATCCATAACGCAGTAGTTGCCGAAACACCAGCAGGCGGCGCTCACTAGCCCACCCTTAGTACTATGTCTTAGGCACAACGCGGTGCACTGTGTCTTCAAAACTGCGAGTGCCAGAAAGTCACCGTAAATGTTTGAAGCTATAGAGATACGCCGTTTTGAAACCCATAGAGCTAATTACGCGCCGTATTTTCCAGGATCTTTTTGGGCAAGTACAGCCTTTGTCAAAAGTTTGGAGCCCAGGGGGTTTTCTTTTGAGCCACACTGTGTCGTTCTTAATTACTCTCTAGCGCTCCAAATTTCCCGAACGTGAGAAGAAGAGACTTTCATCTCTGCCGTAAAGGCGGGTGCGAGTCCAACGCAAATCGTTTTGTAGCGTGAGCTACACTGGCCAAGGTTGAGCAGTTTTGCGTGGCTCCTGGAGAGCCATGCTGCGCATGAGCGAGGAGCAAGTGACGTCACTAGGCACAGCTGGAGTGCCTCGCCGCGCGCGCTCGCCTTCCTTTCCTTAAAATGATCGGAGTGTAAAACGTTGACAACGCCAACGCCAGTGAACACAGTGAACGCCGACGTCCTATGGCTTCAGCGCCGCGTTTCTGGCACAACCTTGTCAATGCCTGCAGCCCACATCTCTCTCTCTCTATCATCGCCCCACGTACCTACAAGCACGATTCAGGCGTCCACTGACCCAGGTAGCCATTATGCGCACGTCCTTTCCTTAAAATGATCGGAGTGTAAAACGTTGTCAACGCCAACGCCAATGAACACAACGAACGCCGACGGCCTATGGGTTCAACGCCGCGTTTCTGGCACAACCTTGTCAATGCCTGCAGCCCACATCTCTCTCTCTCTATCATCGCCCCACGTACCTACAAGCACGATTCAGGCGTCCACTGACCCAGGTAGCCATTATGCGCACTTCCTTTCCTTAAAATGATCGGAGTGTAAAACGTTGTCAACGCCAACGCCAGTGAACACAATGAACGCCGACGGCCTATGGGTTCAACGCCGCGTTTCTGGCACAACCTTGTCAATGCCTGCAGCCCACATCTCTCTCTCTCTATCATCGCCCCACGTACCTACAAGCACGATTCAGGCGTCCACTGACCCAGGTAGCCATTATGCGCACGTCCTTTCCTTAAAATGATCGGAGTGTAAAACGTTGTCAACGCCAACGCCAATGAACACAACGAACGCCGACGGCCTATGGGTTCAACGCCGCGTTTCTGGCACAACCTTGTCAATGCCTGCAGCCCACATCTCTCTCTCTCTATCATCGCCCCACGTACCTACAAGCACGATTCAGGCGTCCACTGACCCAGGTAGCCATTATGCGCACGTCCTTTCCTTAAAATGATCGGAGTGTAAAACGTTGTCAACGCCAACGCCAATGAACACAACGAACGCCGACGGCCTATGGGTTCAACGCCGCGTTTCTGGCACAACATTGCCAATGCCAACGCATGCGCGCACACCTGTCACTACCGCCACTTAGCTTCAAGTACGGTTGAGGTGTCCGTTGTTCCAAGAGGGTAGTCATGCGCCTTACCTCTGGTTCAGGTGTCGACCGAGATGTGGACACCACCTCGCCCTCACCTCTCGCTACGTATATCCTGACATAGCAGAGCTAAGCCAATGCCAATTTTTTAAAGTGTGGGATGCTTCAGCATTCGACGCCCAATTATCTGGCGACGGACTTGCGTGCTCACATTTTGGCGTTCCTCGCTCCGGACTTGTTTCGTCTAGCCCAGGGCCCCCACGGAGATAGCCGCCGCAGGGGCTGGTTCTATAAAGCCGAGTTGGTCCTCCAGGACCGTGCTGGGCAAGGCCGTCTCCCACTGCTCCAATATGGGACTTTGGTGCGAAGGCACCGCCGGGTTATGTGGGTAGGCCCACGTGACATGAAATAGCGTAGCCTTATCTCTGCAATGTGGACATTTCTCCTCATAAGCTTTGGCATGAAGTTTGCTGATTATTGATAGGCATGTAAAGGTGCCTGTCTTAAGCTGCCGCCAGACTGCCGCCTCCTCTTCACTTTGCTTAGGACGAGGCGAAGGGTATCGTCTCCTACTGCCCCTTATGTGCTCCAGTATTACGCCGTACTGTTGGGGTACAGGCTCCGGGAGCCGCGCTTCAGCCCTCGCTCGGTAAGTGTAGCCTCGAGATATGACGCCAGCCCCATGTTTCCCAGAAAGCCCTGTGTGTCCTGGAGTCCATAATACCTGATGTTTGATTCCGGTGCTTGCGCCCCCACAATGATGACTGAATTCTTGCAGGCTTGCTGCAAGTCGGTGATGATGGTCACAGACTCTCCCCGCATATTACCGACGGCTACCGCTACAGCCGAGCGACGTCTTTAGCCCTTGTAGGTTTGCAGTCTCTGATGATGACGCTGGCTCCCCTTAGTACGCAGAATCCACTACCGTAGCAACCACCGCTGATCTCCCAGCGTATCAAGCAGCATCCACCTACACCCCACGTCCACTCGAGCTGCCAATAGTTTTCCCAGACTCTTGGCTCTTGCTTTCCTCTTGCCTCAGTGTAGTTCCAGGTGCATGGGCCGCGGAATCGGGAGTGCTGTGTAGGATGCCCGAATTTCGTACGGGATTAAAAATTCGGCTTGCGAGATGCTAGCACCTATGGGTTGCCCCGTCACGATAGCCAACAACAGAGCAGTCAAGGCGCAGGCCATACAGGCACAGTGGTACAATACAGGTACAGACACAATACGGGTACAACGGGACAATGAAAACAACAAGCTCTCGTATTTAGAAAAACCGAATAATTGGCGCCATTGCGAGTCTGTTGACGTTTATTCGGCACCAAAATGCGCTCTCATTGCTGAAAAATTTAGACCTTAAGTTGAAGTATTATTGCTCGCCATTCCGATTCAAATTCATGACGTTGGCGATGGCGATGGCGTCAAGTGTGGTGTGTTTTTTTTTGTTACTGGGTAAAGAAGTTGGGTGGCTTGGTGCATACTTACTCACACGTGAAAAAAAAAAAGAGCATATAAAACACAGGAAGGACGATTGAACAGAAGGCCGTCTTTTATGCTCGCTTCTTCTTCACTTGAAAATAAGTTTGCTTTGTGAAATTTCCTGCGTATATCTCTTGTGCTCTGTGCGATAAAAGTGCACTAGATAGTAGCGACTCAAACTTACCTCTGAACATCATCGCGGGCGATACTACGTTTTCTCTGGTATTAAAAAAAAAGAAATCTCACCTGATGTCACAGCAGTGTACCTGTACAAACGACCGGTGGTAATGACACGCGTCTTTCGTTTTTCCTTCTTTTATAACTTGCAAGGGCTGATTTTTCTTTGAAATCAGCTCCTGTGCCGTTAGAAAGAGGTAATCCATCAATCTAGGCCACCTTCAATTTGTCCTCGATGTCGTCTGCTGATTAGCTAACAGCAGGGCCAGTATAGTGTAATGATATGTATTCTCTCCGAATAAATTTTTTTCCTTATCGCTCTCAGACCCCAATGAAAGCGAGGTTGCAGTGTCGTTTGAGCCAATGGCGAAGGGCTAAAAGAGTTAAGATAGGAGAGAATCGAAAAAAAAAATCAATATTTTTTCCCTCCTAAGTTGAGCTGCTCAACCGTGCACTCATTTGGTAAATATACTAAAAAAGCGCAGAAAAAGATCATCTGCGATATAAGGTCAGGATGAGCCGGGGCAGTTGCAGAGAATGAGCGCAATTGAAACTATATTGCGATCAAACAAGGCATGTTACCGTGCCCAGCAGTGACTGGATGATGTGCCATGTAAGCCAGACAAATCGAGGGCAGTTCGTTGCGACGATTATTTTTCTGTCTCGTTCATCTGCGGTGGCTCAGTGGCTTTGGTTTGGCTTGGTTTGGTTTTGTGGGGTTTAACGTCCCAAAGCGACTAAGGCTATGAGAGACGCCGTAGTGAAGGGCTCCGGAAATTTCGACCACCTGGGGTTCTTTAACGTGCACTGACATCGCACAGTACACGGGTCTCTAGAATTTCTCCTCCAAAGAAATTCTAGCCGCCGCGGCCGGGATCGAACCCGCGTCTTTTGAGTCAGCAGCCGAGCACCATAGCCACTGAGCCACCCCAGTGGCTTTGGTATTCAGCTGCTGATCCAGAGGTCACGGGTTCGTTCCCTGGCCACGGTGGCCGCATATTGATGAGGGCGAAGTAAAAAAAAAAACGCCCTTGTGCTGTGCGATTACAGTAGACGTTAATGAGCTACACGTGGTATAAAATAATCCGGAGCCCGCTACTACGGTGTTCCTCACAGGCAGTGTGTCGCTTTGGTACGTTAATTAAACCCCGAAATGTATACCTTCTGTTTATTCATTCTTTTTTTTTGCCACTAATCAGCTCTGCCTGGGACATTGGGGCCGGCGAAAGGCAGTGCTCTCCAGTTTTCACCCGACGTCATATGCTGCAGTCACCAGTGGTCAATGGGACAAAAAATAAGACAAGAAAAGAGCTGTTGCCAAAATACGTTCACGATCCAATTATTTTCTCCAGCAGCACCTTGTTAATTCAGTTATCTGAGTGCTAAACCCGAAAAAAAAAATGCTAGTTGGTTTCACCACGTATACCTTCTACATGTCTAGTGTTTCACTTGTCGTACAGCCTTTGTTAAAAGTTTAGAGACAGGGAGTTTGCTTCTATGCCGTTTAGTGGGGCTCCTGTAGCATTGGTGGAAGTCCTCTTCATTTGAAAGGCCAGGACCAGAGATCTTCTTACCTTCAGGAGATTCGGAACGCTGGCGATGTATTACGTGCGTGTGGCTCAGAAGCAAATTCCCTGGGCTCTAAACTTTAAACAATGGCTGCACATACATTCTACACGAAAGACGGTGAGCTATGGGACCAGCCTCCTCCGATAGGTTGTGCTTGTGGGGTGACTCAGCTGGTTCCCGCGATTCGCGTGTATTACATCTCCCCTTCTTTCCATGCCTGTCGCACGGACTGTCGAATCTTGCGGGGGGAAAGCGGCTCCTCTAAGGCTTTTATTGAATCGTGATGATTTTTTATTTAGATTTGTTCCTTTGGCTCCTTGCCTTTGGGCAGCACCGCCTTTGGTAGCAGAGCCGACGACATACCTCGCTAGCCAGCAACCAGCAGCCAGTCCTGACGCCGCAGCTGCTAGCTAACAGTAGAATTGTGGCGAAAAATTATGTTGTGAAAAAGTGTCGTTGCAAAAAATGATACCTAGTCTTTCCACATAGTTTCCGGGCTCTCATAGGGTCACTAATAGACACGTACACGGCGGTAGCCGCTTGCGAGAAAGATCAGGCAAGTTCAAAGAGCTACAATACCTGTACATGATGCACTCAAGCGACTTTGAACACTGACACTGTGCAATGCGAGCGTTGAAGGTGACGGCTCAAAAAAGGCAGCCGGCACAAAAAGGAAACTGAGAAGCTCCTGCGACGTCATGCATACAGAACGATAGCGACAGCCTGCGTCGGTGATTCGCAAAAATGGGCTACGATTATGTCATTCAGGATTACGCAATCATACTTCAACTACATAATCCCTACGCTTATGGCATCGTTATCCTCGTGACTAACCAGGGAGCAAGTGCTCCTCTCCCCAAAGCAGTGCCTGTTGAAACACGCTCAACGTCACGCCCGAATCTTAGTGGCTAGAGGCGTTCTCGCACGCCTGCCGCCCTACATTACGAAACGGCCGCCGGACACTGCTTTGAGCGTGCGGCTTTGAATAATTGCCGCCAGAAAAAAAATTGCGGACGGCGGCGGCGTCGGCCGTTTCACCTCATGCGCTCAAAAATGATCTTCGCCTGGAATGTTATCTTATTTAATGCCAGAAGTATATTTTCGTCTGTATTCAGCGTACGGGAATCGCACAGTCTTTGTTCAGTCCGAAGTTTACCTGTGTAATGTGCGTGCGGCGAAACAGATTTTGATGCATTTGCCAATTGCGCTCCGCTAACGGACTGAGCACGGGTCTCAGGTGTTACGCCAAGGTCATCGATTGGTGCGCAGCGTGTGTTACGGCAGTTCCCTGAATTAGAGAGAGAGAGAGGGGAAGGATAGGCGGTAAGGTTAACAAAGCAAAGACACCTGCTTAGCATAACAGAAATGATAGCGACTATGCCGACTTACCTATACTGAGCGTCAGAACTATTTTAATCATCTACTATGGGACCTTGAAATTGAAATTGAAATGGAAAGTTTATTTCTGATTCTGAATAATGCAAGAGCAGCACGTACAAAACGCCCCCTCTTGTTCAGTGCCGTAGATTCTACATGCGGTCATTGAAGTGGTTTGGTTCTGATGCCTGTGAACACACTGAAACCGACTATGATCCGCGTTTCGATGAAGGCGAAACGCAAAAAGCACCCGCGTGCTGTGCGATGTCAGTGCACGTTAAAGATCCCCAAGTGGTAGAAATTATTCCGGAGCACTCCACTACGGCACCTTTTTCTCTTTTCTTCTTTTGCTCCCACCTTCCTCCGTTCCCTCACGGCGCCGTTCAGGTGTCCACCCGGTAGTGAGACTGTTACTGCACATTTCATTTCCTGAATAACCAATATATACGTACGTACAGAGTGTGTCCCAGCTAACTTTGGCCAGGTTTTAAAAGTATGCCGAGGCACTCTCAGACGACGAGACCAAATGCATGTTGCTGGCTATTGTATAGAGCAAGTCGCACATTTTTTTGTACTCTGCTTAATTGCATAATTAGTAGAGATTAATTAATCAACTTCGCAAGCAACGAGATTCGGCAGAAAATTCTAATTAAGATGTTGCGTAACAGTCCGCAAAACGTCGGACTGCACAGTTTTCAACTTTCCACCTCTTACGTATCCGTTTTTTTCGCTCACTACATATCCACGCTAAATATAAAAAAATACCGCATGACATGTCTGTTTGCACGCCGCGATTGCAGTGCTCTCAAAAGTTCCGCGTACAAACGAACAGATAATTCAGGCAGGTGGGCTGCCACTTAAGAGGTGACAGGGCAGCGACGCAGGCGCTGGCTGTGCAATTTAAGCCAGCGATATGCTTCCCTCGTGGAAGTTCATGATAGCAACAAGCAGACGCAGCTCTTATTGCTAGCACTGGCGTAAGCAGGAATGTCACGTGGTATATTTTTTGTATTTCGCGGACATCTGCAGTGAGCGGAAAAAAACTAAGACGTAATACATGGAAAGTTAGAAAGTGCACAACCAGGCGTTTAGTGGACCACTCCACAACCTTCTAATTGAATTTTCTGCCGAACTCCTTTGCTTGCGAAGTTGGTTAATTAACCTGGATTAATTATGCGATTAAGCAAAATACGCAAAACGCTGTGACTTGCTCCATACAACAGCCAGTAACATGCCACATGTATTTGGCCGCGTCGCTTTCGAGTGCCACGGCATGCTTTCTTTTTAACTCCGGCTAAGGCTAGCTATGACGCCCTGTATACCAGGTGTTTCAGGGAAGACTGAAAGTAATCTTCAAAAATAGGATTTTTGAAGTAAAAGTATGGCTTTTGCGGCATAGTATTGCCAGCGTTGGCGGACACCAGAAAAGCGGTAAATCATTTTAATTAGTAAGCTGGTTAACTAATTTTCAATAATTAACTTTTTAACTATGAGAGACGCCTGGTTGCAAGTACAGATTTGTAGCCAGCCGTTAGTAATACCCATAGCAGTTTCGAAAGCGTGATTACCCTCATCGATGTGACTCAACAAATTTTGGCTACATCGTGACAAAATATACGTGCATTCGAAGAGCATGCAGGCAAAGCAACCCCTCCAGTGCAGTAACTAGTTGAAATAGCCAAATTGTGTCGAGCCACAGCGCCGAAGGTAATCGCGTTTTCGAAATTCTAAAAACTGGTATAGCTATTACTAACGGCTGGCTACAAATCTGTAATTGTAACCAGGCACGTAACTCTAATAGTTAAAAAGTTAATTATTGGAAAGTAGTAAACCAGCTCACTAGTTAAGATGATTCGGCATTTTTCTGGTGCCCGCCAACTCTGGCAATACTATGTCGCCATATTTTTACCTCAAAACCATATTTTTACCCCAAAAATACAATTTTCAAAACTACTTCTAATTTTTTAAAAATAGGCTTGGTTTGGTTTATGGGGGTTTAACGTCCCAAAGCGACTCAAGCTGTGAGGGATACCGTAGTTAAGGGCTCCGGAAATTTCGACCACCTGGGGTTTTTTAACGGGCACGGACATCGCACAGTACACGGGCCTCTGGAATGTTTTTTTTTTAAATATGGTTTTTGGGGCAAAGAAAAGCGTTATGTGGCAAAGTAATACCAGTGTTGGCGTACGTCCAAAAACCAGGGGCATGATAATAAATAATAAAATGCTTAACTTAATTATAATAGCTCTTCAACTATTATCGATAGGTACCTGATTGCAAAAAGAGATTTGCAGCCGGCCTCGATGGCTCAGTGGTAAGGCGCCCGTCTACCGAGCAGCAGTACCCGGGCTCGAACCCGACCGCGGCGACCGCGTTTCGATGGAGGCGAAACGCAAGAGGCGTGTGTGTGCTGTGCGATGTCAGTGCACGTTAAAGATCCCCAAGTGGTCGAAATTATTTCAGAGACCTCCACTACGGCACCTATTTCTCACTTTCTTCTTTCACTCCTACCTTCCTCCCTTCCCTTACGGCGCGGTTCAGGTGTCCGCCGAGATATGTGAGCCAGATACTGCGCCATTTCTTTTCCTCAAAAACCAATTTACCAGCCGACCGTTAGTGATAGCCATTTCAGTTTTCAGAATTTTGAAAACGCAATCACTTTTGGCGCTGTTGCTCGACTAACTTGGGCAATTTCTCGCGCCATTAGAAAACCGCGCGCTTGAAGGAGAGCGCAGAGCGACGTCAATCATATCGGGATTCTCCGTGACGCACGTACAACGTGACATCCTCTGCCCCGCCCGCGCTGTAGGAGTGAAGTGGCGAGCAGTGGAGAGCATTGTAGCACGGGCGGAGCTGACATTGCCGCATGGTACGTGCGTCACGCACTGTCGCAATTTGATTGATATCGCTTTGCGCTCTCCTGCAGGCGCGCGGTTTTCGAATGGCGCGAGAAGTGGCCGAAATTAGTCGGGCCATAGCGGTGAGGGTAATCGCGTTTTCTAAATTCTAAAAACTTGTATGTCTATTACTAACTACCGGCTACAAATCTGTAATTGAAATCGGGTGCCTATTTGTAATAACTAAAAAGTTGAAGAATGTTAACATTAGAGTTTAGTTAATTATTTTACTGGTCAGCATGATTCGCCTGTTTCTTGACCTCCTCCAACACTGGTATTATCATGCCACAAAAAGCTTCTGTTTACTTCAAAAACCCCATACTTAAAAATTAGCGGCCGGCGTTCTTGAAACCCCTGGTATATATCTTCCCATCAACTACAGTAGAATCAGTCATATTCGCACGAGCTATACATACAAATGTCTTGGAGCACAGCAGAAATTATCTAAATCTGCAGCTGATGGAGCACTGTGAGCCCAGCCACAATTTCGGTGTGAAAAGAGGGAAATAATTGCTGATGGTTTAACTTGGCTTAAACCCGGTGTGTAAGAGAAAGCTTCAAAACGTTGTGCCCGCTCCTCGTCGGTTTCTGCTGTATGCTTCCTCTTCTCGGCTTCGATTTGCCGCTTAAGCCTAGCGAGCCGCTGAGCGACAACGGCTGGGTGCTCCGGCTCTTCGTTCATTGCCAACTGCCGCCGAGACACGGCAGCGGCGCGCTCATATAGCCGCCGCACGGCACACGTGCTGTCCGTGATGTCACATCATGGCGTCTCTTATGACGTCGCTTATGACGTCACTCAAGTGACCACCATATGTCCAACTTTCACTATGACCTTGACTTGAGATTGGGATGGGCCAACCTCAACCTTGGTCTGACCTCTAAGCCTATGGACCACCTTAGTGTAGCACCCGGCTATGCACCATGGCTGTACTATGGTTTGACCTCTAACTCAGCTGAAGGTCAAATTTTCGTGGTTCGCGATTGAAGCCCGAGGTCTCGTAGTGAAGCTTAAGCTTCGAAATGCTGCAGTTTATGCCGCCTGGCAGTCCCGACCACTAAACTGACAAGTGAGCAGATATGACACAGCAACCAGCAAGAACATCTTTCACAAGTACTTTCATGCTTGCACCTGCAGAAAAGATAAGCAATCTGCTCGGCCAAGCACTTGTGCGATTGATTTAGTACAGGTGGAAAAAAAAGCTTAGAGCTAGAACAGTTAAAGTATGCCCAAGCACCAGGAGGACATGAGACATCGAATATGCTCCTAAAGGACAAAGATCTTGCCGATTTTTTTTTTTTTTGCGAAAAAAAGACGAAGACCATAACGATTTCCTGTCTAGTAAAAGCTTTTCTCCGCTTAAGCTCCGCCCAAATGGGATTGGGGCAGATGCCCTAGAGGAGGAATGAATGAAGAGGGGTAGGAGGGCTTGGCCCAGGTATACAGCTGTCACTTCACTTCAGACGGTGGCAGAATCTTTTGAAGTTCACATAGGCTCTAGTTTTAACTCGATGAAAATTTCTTTCGGGAAAAGTCAAACAGGCGTCTTTCTTTTGTCTCGAACGGCACGGTGTAACCTTGGGCGCACTTCACATTCTGCGCCATACAAAAACGTTAGGCGCGGATTTTGCCCACTTTTCTACGCCTTAAGGGTTATTGAGTAGCGAGGTATACCCGCGGGCTTTCTGAATCTCGCTTCCGTCGCCGCCAGCGTTCCTCGTTGAGCTGGCCGTGTCTGTGGTTCCCGCGTGGCCTCCAAGCGGGGCTAGAGGTCGCCCATTTGGCGAGCGTCCTAGCGTGACATCGGGTAGCGTATACAGATTAGGCCTAATTGCCAACGGTGCCTTGCACAGAATTTTGTGACGTGCGGTGCTCAGAGTGGGCGTCCGCTTATTTGTCGTCATGGCTGTGTAGCGCTCGGTGAGACTTCTCTCGGAGAGGAAGTACGCCATTTCTGGCAACAGTCCTTAGTGCTTATGTCCTGCAGCTATCAACCAAGGCAGAGAGCAGGGCCATTACTTATACGATGGTCCGACGACTGTTTTTGCGTTCTTTATAACAAATAACAGTCGTAAATAATGTCATTCGTCTGCTGTCACACAGTAAGACTTCATTACATTGTGTGTCCCAAAGGCAAAGCATGTGTGTGCCATAGGCAAAGAATGAGCAGCACGCAAAAAATTTAGAACTACAAAGAAAATCGGAGGAAACAAACGTCGCGTTGTTAGGTATGTTAACTTATGTGACCACGCATTTTATTACGCTTAGCATGAATATCCTATAAAAGCGATTAACGAGCTTGTGCTCACGCCTGTCCTCGATGTCATCTTTCCGGAGGCAGCCAGTGCTGTTCTAACAGAGTTTGTGCGATTGTTTCTTCTTCAGCGTGAACAACGTGGAGGTTATTAAAACAGTGCCATTTTAGTGTTCTAGCACCAGGGCTTCCACTCCGCCGAAATCTGTTCCTCTGTTTGAAGACTGCCCTTGGCAGGTGGCCCACCTGCTACGGTGGGCCAACCTACAAACCACTGTCCCGTTTTTGTTTGTCTGTCTGGTCCCTCCGCGACCTGGAAGAGCTGGTTGCCAGTCACCTGGGTGGCAGGTAGGCCACCTAGGTCACGTGACCTTGCAACGTCATCAAAAATTGCCGTGCGGATTGCGAGGACACTGCCCACCGTGGCAGGTGGCAGTTAAATTAATCATTAGTCGCGAGAGGTTGCTCGGGAAGAGCAACCTGGGTCTCACAGTTCCCACCGATGGCGGCACCTGCCATCACAGGGCAGTGCCGCATCGCTTAACCGCTGCACCACTGCGGCAGGAGTGTTAAGTGGACTCTCAGGGGTCTGTGAATGTAGAATGGCCAATTCTACAGCAGCAGAAGTAAACAATCCACTATCACGCAAACTTACATCGTGTAATATATCAGCCAAGGCAAGCCAGTTCAAACCATGCAGAACCTTGGAAAGTCAACATAAACTATGCAAAACCAGGGCCAACCAAGCAAGCGCACGATAATTCGTGATTAGCTCCAAGCTGAACCGCCTGTAATTTTTTTATTTCTTGGAAAAGGCGATTTTGATAACTGACCACTCTGTTGCTATGTTCGGATTCGGTGTTCGATACCGTCTTGTTTCTATTCGACAGCCGCCATGCCGCAACGTTAACTTTCGCGTCGAGCTGGCATCAGGTTAGGCTTATGTTACTTTCAGGCACGTATCGAAGGAGCCCTCCCCTCCCTCTTCCGATACAAGAAATTACCTTGGGTCCCTCCCGAAAAAAGCATCCTGAACTGCAGTAAGGTTTTCTGTGGATGTTAAGATGTTTCAGAACTGACAATACTGTTCACGTTGAAGCACGTGATCATTACTGCGCTCATGTTTTTCTTGCATATCATTATTTCAGTCCTCACTGCCACTCTGTGCAAATGACAGTCATTTCTTTTTTTTTTTTTGTCGCGCGAGAGAAACACAAAAATATTGCGAGTATATTCGATCATTCGCATTCGTTCTAAATGGCATCAAAGTTGCCGCGCAACAGAGCTGCTTACCAACGATCTTTTTCTTTCCTTTTTCCTTGCGTACAGCGTGCGCAACTCTGCGCAACTATCATCGCGCTGATTTCAACAAAATCAACAGTGAGCTCGGCTGCTTTCTCACAGCGCTTTTACAGGATTATGATTCGCGCCCCGTTGAAACTAACTGGTCATTGTTCAAGCATAAGATTAGTACTCTCACTAACCGTTTTATACCAACCCGGACCATCTAGTATAATTCAAAAAAGCCCCTTAGTATAACACCTACATTAGGCGCCTATCTAATCGAAAAAAATGCTTGTACCACCTTGCAAAAACAGTGCATAGTCAGTTTCGCTGGTCATTATATCGCTCTGCAAATGAAGTCTATATTTCAGCCGTTAGAAACGCTGAGAAATTGTTCCTTACTAAGACTTTACACCATATGTTGTTTGAAAATCCGAGAAAATTTTGGAAAGTTATTAATCCTTCTGACACGACTAGAATTGTTCTAATGGACTCCAATGACGAAGTGGTTTCTGACAATGAATGTTCAACAGTGTTAAACAATGTATTCTCCAGTCACTTTACAAAAGACTTCACCACTGACTTACCAGAATGTAGCGCCCATAATTACTTACCAAAGTATCCTGTTGTAGTAAATCCGGAAGGAATCTCTAGAATTATTGACAACTTGAAATCCTTTTCAGCCGCCGGCATTGACGCAATACACGCAAAATTTTTAAAAGGCACTGAAACATATTCTTCGATTATTCTGACTAAAATATTCCAGCAGTCCTTAGATAATGGTACGATGCCGGAGGATTGGAAGACAGGGAAGGTGGTTCCAGCGCATAAATCTGAAAATAAGCACTCGCCTCATAACGCCCTATTTCAATTACTAGCATCCCCTGTAAGATATTCGAACACGTGCTTTTTTCACAAATAGTACATTTCTTAGAATCAAACTCATTTTTCCATCCTGCACAACATGGTTTTCGCAAGTCATACTCATGCGAGACGCAACTTCTTTTATTTACTCATAGGTTACATACAATTCTTGATCGTCGCTCTATTGCCGATTGCATCTTTTTAGACTTCGCCAAGACATTTGATAAGGTTTGTCATCGCCTTTTACTGCTAAAACTGCGCATGATTGGGCTCCATACTAACGTACTAAGGTGGCTAAAGTGTTTTTTAACCGGCCGTCAACAATTTGTAACTGCCAACAGCATTAACTCGTGTCGACATCCCGTTCTTTCCGGCGTCCCGCAAGGAACCGTTTTCGGGCCTTTGCTTTTCTTAATCTTCATTAACGATCTACCTAACTGCGTTACCTCATCGATTCACTTATTTGCAGATGACTGTGTTCTTTACCGCGAAATAATAACCGTTGACGACATACAGGCAATTCAAGCTGATATTAACAACATTTCCTCCTGGTGCAAGACATAGCAAATGACGCTTAACGTAAAGAAATGTAAATTCATGCACATATCTCGAACAACTTGCGACTTACCTACGTATCACCTCAACAATATTGCTCTTGAATCTGTCACGACATATAAGTATCTGAGCATTGATATTACTTCTAACCTCAGCTGGAAAATTCATGTCGAATTCATCATCCCCAAAGCTAATCGCATGCTAGGATACTTAAAACGAAACTTTTATGCAGCGCCTACTGACACTAAGCTTCTCTTCTATAAAACACTTGTTCGCTCACAACTCGAGTATGGATAGTCAATTTGGGACCCAGGTATTAAAATTTTGATTAACAAGATCGAAATGATTCAAAACATTGCAGCTCGCTTCATCTTCTCTAACTATAATCGAACATCCAGCATATCTACAGTGAAATCTAACCTAAACCTCTTATCACTGGCATCCCGACGTAATCTCGCACGGCTATCTTTGTTTCATAAGATCTTTTACCACGATATCCTGCATGATGAATTACTGATTCCACCTTTATATGTATCATCACGTTTAGACCACATTCACAAAGTTGGCACATTTATATGCAATACTAAAACATTTTCCAATTCATTCCTTCCCCGCACATCAGTAGACTGGAATCGCCTTCCCTCCTCTGTTGGAATGATCACCCAACCTTAAATATTTCAGTCAGCCATACGCAATATATAGTTACTAGCAAGTTTTGTAGTGTATAACGGATCACCTTCCTAGTTTCTTTCACTTGTATTTTTGCTGCTCTCTGTGTAGTGTGACGTGTGACATTACAATTAGAAACTGTCTCTAAGTTTGTAACCATTCATCCTGTTGTATGCTCGCACACTTAACACCATTACACTTATATTCCAGACATTCACGTTGTTGGTTACTTGTTTTGTGAAATTCTTGCTGTGTTTATCAATATCGTTGTATTAACCCACTCCACTCTGTAATGTTCCCGCCCTGAGGGTATCAATAAAAAAATAAATAAATTAACTGTTGGCCATGCCTCTCTAACAAGAAAGTGCAGTATATATTCGCAAGTAGTGCTTTCGAAGCTGGTCTGCGGCCTTTAGAATTTCTGCTTGCAGTGGATCTATATTTACTGACTTTTCTGAAATAATTCCAAAACGTTAGAGTTTTACAGAAAGGACTGGCGATGACAAAATAAGTTGACAGCAAAGAATTTAAAAGAGTTCAATTATAGGTTAGAATAATCAATCCTGTAAAAGCAATTTTAGACAGAACGAGCTGTCTTGCTTACCATAATGATGATGTTTGAAGAGATCATAGGTGGAAAGCTTACGGGGATAAAAACAGCCCAAAAATGTACTGATGGGGGCTCTCAGCTTCCGGATGTTGCTTATTAAGAGCGTGGTACGAGGCGGTAGCGGTGCCCATTCCAGCTGGTCTCAGTCCTCTTCCTGCTCGTCTAATCCTGCTCAAATCCGTCTCATCCCACGCAGATCCAGTGCCTCCTGTGCTCACTCTTGCAAAGACGACTCCCACAGAGTTGAAGCACGTGTACGTGGGGGAAGCGATGCGGACTCGTTCTGATCGCTGGTCATTTATGTGACCCTTGCGATGACGCGTAGGCGGAAGTGGAAGTTGACCTTTGCAACGATTGCTTTCCGATTCATTATTTCACTCTGCTGCCATTGGTCAATCTGCCTTTGACGCAGCAGCCGGCGAGTGATGCATTGCTTGCTGGCCACACGCACTGATAACATAAGCGGCGGCTGCCAGTGGTTAAAAGTCCAGAGAACGGACCCAGAAAAGTATCTGTACAAACTATGGTTCCAGCTTTCTGTTCATCGCATCGGTCTTAATGCGCTTCTCATGGACGACGCTGTTTTCAAAATATGCAGCCATCTGTCTCTGTCAACAGCCTTCGCGAGTGCTCGCATCGTCCCATCTGCACATGCAGCCGCCACACAACTACAGGGCCCTAGTGTGAAAGCGTTCTCCTGTTTGCGCCATGACCGACGTCAAAAGCTGCCAGACGTACTACGGGGTCTCATGCAGTAAACGGCTCCAAGCACGACACTCTACAAAGGTGCTTGTAACCTTCAGTAGCAGCACAGAGCTCCACCATAGCTTTCACCAGACCATGATGTCCATTTTGGGACCATGCGGCCGCCCAACGGTCACTCATCTGACCCTCGATTCATCTTGAGCAGAAATGCCAGGCTGCTGGCCTGACGAGCGTCTCTGGTTTCCATTAAAGCCTCTCACTCTTTCTACGTAGATGTCTTCAAACAGGACATGCCTGGCCCATGGTGAATTTAAATCTTGGGGGAGTTTGCATCGGGAGGGAGGCGAGGGGAGACTCGCCGAGGGCGAATGGTGGTACCAGACTGTACGGACAACGACAAACGGGAGCCTGCTGCAATTAGTGAGTCGCGAAAAGTTTGAACTGGGCAACCAAGGGCCTTTAGTTAAGCTACGTTCGCTGTCTGACGCTAATTATAGGAGTGGCTAAACCCGCTAAGGGTTACCGCGTTTTCCGAAAACCAGCCATAGTCGTACACTTAGGCTCCCATGGAGGGAATCGTTGATTATAAAACATCTTTAATAAAAACTGTTATGCAGCAGGCAAACAAACAGCCACACATATGATGTGCCTAAGCTGTGGAACTGTGCCGTTGTGATATTCTAGCCGACGTTCGTATTGTAACTTCTAGCATTCTGGTTTTATAGCTGATTGAGTGTGCGACAATAATACTCGCCCGTCGTTGCGGATTAACTCTCACCGAGTTCAGCTGGTTGCGGCAGCCCCGAATAAGTGCTAAGCATGCTCATCGTACGATATTTATGCGTCATTAGCTGAGTCTGTGCTGGACTTCGACAAATTTTAGCCGTCAAATGTTAGAGTATTCCTTTCCATCGTTACTTAACTATCTGCACAGTCATAACATCAATTTAGAAAATATTAGCATGTCAATGTTGAAGACTTTTTTTTCGTCATAATAGAGATGGTACCTTCACTAAGAATTGTATAATGATGATGTATTTTTTTTCTGCTCTTTATATATGTATTGTGCTTATGCTATCTTCCGACATGAAAATGCCATATTCTTATTTTGTTATTTTGCTTCAGTTCGTGCAGTGGCTTTGCACATTTATTATTTTTTTTTTATGTAAAGTGTGTCCGGAAAATTAATCACTACATATGTAAATACGTTGCGCAACCGTTGTAGGCCTTGTAGAGAGGGGCTTGAACCTCGTCAAGTGAACTATTTTTCACTTTTGTTCGAGCCCCTACCGCTTTGACGGAAATAAATCATATCAAATCATATCAAATCTGCTTGTTGCCCTCCGCATATACATGGCTCGTTTATAGACATTCAGAGCGACGCACTGAACTGTGATTGTACATATTTAAGCACTCGTTATGAGGGTGTCATTCGGGAAAAGCAGAAAGTGTTACACTCACATAGAATCCTCGTGTTACTGACAGTAACTTCGGCTCATTTTGCGTCCCTCAAGAACAGCAGGATTATAAAGTTGCTCACGAGCGGCTTTCTCAAAATGAAGATAATATCAGTGTAAATGGTGCAGAATTATGCGGCTAGAAAATACCTTTCGTTTAATAGAAATCGTGCCTTCCTTTAAACATGGAATTAAATTTTCCGTTTTTCTCCGGAGCTTTCCGTTTCACTTTCCAATCCATTCGGCAACTGGGATTTCGTCTTTTTCTTGACAGCTGCCTCTAAGCATGCTTTCGGTAGACATGCGCTGAAGTGCGGCAGAATTGAAAGCATGTCCAAACAAGTGCCACCCATAACAATGTTGGGGGTGAGGGGTACGTAGACACTCGGAAAGCAGCCTTAACTGCTTGCACAGTAGGGTAATTTTGCTCCAAGATGCCCGTAGTACTGTTTAAAAGTCGCATGATCTGTCATTCCGACCGAAAAGCAGAGAAGCGCGTCATGTGTAAAAAAAAAAAAGACTCAGAGGGTACTTAAGGCTGCTTACGTGTGCAGTCACTGCGACTCTACCTACGTGCTGTGAAGGCGAAAGCATTAGTGCGTCATCGTGAGCGTTCGACGCGGACGCGGGTTGCGCACTGAGGAATGAAACGAAGACGCGCCTCCGAACGCTGATTCCACAAGCGCTGAATCCAGAAAGGTCCCCATGAAACATTCGGACACTCGGAATAATTCTCGAGTGCTAGCCTCCAACCTGAATAAGAATGAGAAACTGTATGACACCACCCGCAACGGTGTGCGGCGAACAGTTGCGTCACAATTTTAATACAAACTTGGTTTTTGAGTAAAGGAAGTGGCGCAGCAACAGTCTCGTCTCGGTGGACGCCTCAACCGCGCCATAAGAAAAAAAGGTAAAGTCTGAGAACGTATACATTTGAAGCTGCACATGTCGTCGGTGTGAATCCCTGTCGCAAGTTAGCCTCTAACCTGACTAGCTCATGTAAGCTATACGCAAAGAGAAATCTTATGTCACTACCCGGAACGCTGTATGACGAACTGTTCCTCACAACTTTGGTGCTGATGTAGTCGGGAATACAGCCACCACATTGAGGTCAGCCGGTGGGGTATATAAGACGATTCAAATTTGTATGAATTTGCTGCGCTCGGATTGCGGTTTACATCACATGGCCGCTTGATGACGTCACCTATTTTTCTTGCCATCGCTGGGATTTTGTGTGCAATCTGCGAGTACATGCACTAGCACACACTCTACCACACTGACACACGCCGCCGGTTTTTCTCGTAATGGGGCTAGTAAAGCCTCCGCCTCAAAACAGGTTTTCGCCTCAAAAAAGCACCGACCAAAGCAGATTGAAGCAACTCTTGCTAAGCCTCCTTGCCTGTCTTGGGTGGCCAAGCTGTGGAAGCGCACGAAGCCAAAGCAAAGAGTGGGAATACAAGTACGTGCTGCCCTGAAAAGCGGGGGTGCATGCCAAGCATGAAATGTAGAGAACTTGTGGCCGAAGCACAGTCTGGACACACGCGTTATAGAGCGTTTGAGGGAAGTGCATATAGTGGTGAGGAAGGGCATCGCGTTGCATAATCCTTCATCAACTCGAGGCGCGGCGTCCGTCGGTCTGAGCGCGACGAGATTAGGGACGGGGAAACGCCGTAACCGGCGCTCGCGCGCGTGTGCGGGCATTATTATGCGCCTGGGTGCCATCGAAAGGGCGCGCGGTAGAAGAGGGGCGCGCGTGCCCCGTTTCTCACGAGGCAACGCGGTGGCGTCGGCGGAGGAGAGATTGACACCTGGAAGTGCGCGGGGCGTGCATAATTTCTCTCCTTTCACGCTGGCCCCTTTGTTTTAGGCATCGTCGCCTCCCGCGCGGTGCCGCAGGGAGCGTTTCTGGCTCCGCGCGCTAGCGTTGCGTCAACTCGTGTGTCGATGCGGCCCTAATTACGTGTTTGCGAACGACTGAGTTTTGTTAGCCTACCTGGCGATGAGTACGGGAAGGGAGCTTACCCCTGCAAAAACAAAGCTACAAAAGACCAGAAATCGCGCCCTCATTTATCTTTTCTTTTTGCTAACACTGCGTACAGATACGCGAGGTAGTGTTGATATTGGGATGGGAACGCTTTAGCTTGAAGCGAAAAGATGAGGTCATCAGCGATGTTGATGGAAAGAATAAACAAAACATTACAGTTCTGTCGAGAGTTTTAGCATAAATTTGGCTTTAAAAATCGTGTGATGCGAAGCGATAAGGCAGGGAGATTTAAAGCATTGGGAGTCGTAGACCCGTGCCACCCGGCGAGGCGTGTCGACGTACGGTGCTTGCGGTATGTAGCTGCATCGAAAAGAAGAGTACACGTGAGGCGAAAGTTTTGTGGGTGGTAATATGTGAAAACCAGTCTCTGTTGTTCGTATTTTCTGTGCTAATGGTTAGTTTTTCTAGGCGTAGTGAGACATAGGTGCAGTGTGGCATTAGTGAGCACTTGTGGCACGCATGCCATGCCGAATTTAACCTTGGGAGATGGAACGACCACCTTAATCGTGGTTAGTCGAGAACACCGGCGGGATTTTCTAAAAGATTAACGATCAAAGAAATTCAAAGAAACCCGTGGTAGCAGCACGGAGCGCCACAAATGCTATAATCGAGTAAAGCTGGTTTCTGAGTTAAGTGCACAGGAACCATTTTGTTTGCTTGTTCTTGTGGTTTCACTTACACCTTTCATTAATAGATCATTTATTTGAACACCTATAGCAACAAGAATGCTGCCATTAGCGCATACAGTCGAGCCCACTTGCAACGAACCTGACGGCCACATAATTTGCGTTCTTTGTATTCGACGTTCCTAGTAAGTGGGCTTCCTGTATTAAAGCCGAAGTGCAAAGTAAGACAGGAGGGATGGTTATTTTTTAAAAGGTCCGTCTTTCTTCAAAGTGCCCCTTATCACGACCCCTTGCAAGAGGGATCTTGGGCTCCTTGGCACAACCCTTCTGCAGACGAGCTGCCTTAGGATCGCGATACAACTAATTGCACTAAACGTTTAGGTCAACTGGTGGAAGGTAGGCCTTTTCATCCTCGTCTTCATCAAAATCCTGTCAGTGAGAGAGTGCTCGTACGTTACGCTCGATGTTGGCGTCGTCTGTCGCACCAACAAAATGATCTCTGGCGAAACCACGTCCGGTCAACTGTTCAACATGCAACGACGCGTTGCCACTAATGCACATGCGCGTGATCACGTGAGTGGTCGACAGCGTCATCCAATGTTTCTGACCGCGTAAACATCGCCTTACGGAAGCGATTCAGGGTGTACTCTGCATTCAGTTGCATCTGCGGCCCCAATTATTTCCACTGCGACGAACAAAATGATACGACTCGGGACATTGGCATCTGGTCCAGCGATAGCTGTCAGCACGCCCTGGATGTCGCGCCACCGATAGGACGCCTTGAGTGCGTGTGTCAATGTCCAGCGCCTGAATCTTACAGATTGCATTCAATGGTAAATTGTTTTTTACACCTTAAGCGAGTTCGTTGAGAATGGCTGTCGTCATTGCGGTGTCAACAGTTGTTCTTTTCACAGGCAATGTAAAATTTGGTATGCAGTCAGCCGTCATACTACGTGGGGCTGCAACTTCGCTCCCACACGATGGAGCCTGCCATCCTATGCAGGGGTTTAAGTGTGCAGTGGCGAAGCTAGCGTAACGCACGCGCGCGCTGAGCGTATCAACTGCACTGTCTACAAACGAAGTGCAGTAGCAGCGCAGAATATGGAGAACCCCTTGGGCAGGCGACGCATGTCATACGAGCGGCTGGGCCAACAAGGCGACGTAACACGTTAGTGACAACCAATATTCTAAAGCCACTCACTGGCATTGCTTTATCAGTAATCAGATCGCAATAGCTTTGCTTTCAGCGCTGACCGTGTCATTCATGAGCCAACCAAGCTACTTCTTTAGACGCTTTGCCCAACCGGCAACCAAATACGACCTGATTGACCTTGCAGCCCGTCGGCGTGAGCTTAGCCTGCGGTTATCTACATGAGGGGGGAGGGGGAGAGAGGTGGTGCGAAGGTGTCACTGGTACCAGGCCAAGTTTTTCCACTACCGGGGTGAGTTAACGACGTATCCTCGGTCGTTATGAAGGCTGGTTTACATGCAAGCGGCTGAGCGGATTGAGCGCTTGAGAGGCGCGTCGTAGCGAAAAATCTTCAACTTGTTGGAACCTTGCCGCTCGAGCCGCCGTGACGACTCAAAACAGGTTTAGCTGACTCATAAGCGTCTTAGCAGACTCAAACCAGGGTTTTGCTCCGTGGCGGCAGGATTCGCTAGCGTTTCTGCTTGCACGCGAAACAGGCTTGACTCGAGTGGTGAGGTCCCAGGTGTTTGCTTTATCTGAGACACAGTTCCATTTCCCTAATACATATTATGAAGGTAGTATACGCCACCCTTGTTCTTTATAAGTGAGTGTTCGTTATAACTGCGGCCGTTGTAGGTGGACTGTTTTGTATTGAAAAGTCGGCGCTAGTAGTCATACTTACATAAATTATACTGTATGCATCATACAAAAGAGATGTCAGTGCCCCTGCCTTGCGATACAAACAAGTCAGCAAAAGGATTGAAATTTCATTACGCATTGATGAACATTCACTTCCGTCTTGAGAGTAGGTTTCAAGCAGTTCGAGGGGTTTGCAACGGATTCCATTCAAGAAAAAGGCTCACGATAAAAAAAAAAGTGCCAATGTTGCTGAATGTAGTTTGTTTCACTGTTAATAAACACTCACCGCAGGCTTACTTGAACTGAAATCAAACTATGGGTCTATTCCTATTTTTTTCTTTAAATTCTTTAAGAAATTGTACTTCATTAAGAAGGAAGCATTTATAATCCTGTTGAAAAAATAGGAACTACAGTAATTGGTCTTCAGTTGTATGCTACGTAAAAATCACAGCCTTTATAAATGACAGGCACTTGTTATTTTTATACTCCTAAGGCAAATTCAGGACTCGAGTACAATGTCATAAACATATAAAAAAGAGGAGGGAGAGAATTGTCAAACTTATTCCATTGGCTTCAATTGCATGACGTTGATCTATAATTCCTTGCTGCTTCTCTACCCTACATACGCGGTATAAACTTCATAACATCATTTTCTTAGAAACTGCTCTCTCGCTAACCTGCGCGGGAGAGATGTTTTGACTAAGAATACTCTTCAGGGCGCTATGCAGCAAAACAATTTTATGATAGTGATCATCGGAATAACTTGAGTGCAGTACTTGCTAGCTCACGGTCATTGACTATTGCAGTTTCGGTGACGGGGATATCCAATTAGCGACCCATGACGTTGTTTATAGCTCTCCGAACAACACCAGGGCGCACTGAAGTTACATCAAAAAGCCGCCGCTGAGATTACAATTTCGCTTTCCGGAAATGAGATGTCAGTCAGTTCTTATTTTTAAAGAATGGAAAGCTTTTTTCTGAACGTGTTTGCAGAAACATTTTATAGAGTCTGTTTTTCTTTCATATCACTAAATACCTGTCTCCTGACCGTCGGCTTTTTTAAAATCTTTTTGGGCGTGAACATTACCGCCCATAGGTGTGTAATTAATAAAAACAAGCTGGTGAATGAATTTTCACAGATAAACATGCCTGCGGTAGTTTCGACAGAAACACGAGAGATCTACCAAAAAAATTGGAATAATCAGAATTTTTGTTGTTTAACGCGATGCGACATTTCGAGTTCGTGCCAAATGCTGGTGTTGTTTTCTACCTGTCGTACAGTGTTCAAGAAAACTTGCTGGCTCAAGTGAAATTTTAAAGCGGCTACTGTTACAATAAAGACAGCGATGTGACAAATGCTTTTCTTGGTCTCGATTAATTCGCTTAATAACGTTCTATGTGCTTGAAGAGCTTAATTAAAGGGCACCAAGCTACCTATAAAGCATGCAGAAAAATTTAGCTTTACAAATTTTAGTTACAAATTCCGTTAAGAAACGAATAACGAGAATAATAACGAAATGAATGAGCCTATAGCCGAGAAAAAACAAAAAAGTCTTAAGGATCGCACAATGCGAAACGCCGAGTCTGCTTTAGCAACTGCCGAGGTCGTTCTTCTCTCTGTATCTGGCTCCGAAGACACTGCTGCTCCTATCGCCGAGCGCCCCGTGCTGGCGAGAGGAGCACTCGCTAGTGCCGGAGAAGTTCGCGCGCTTGAAATGCAGAACTGAGCGAGCGCGCGGCGGTAGCACTTCGGGGAGCGCCCACCGGCGCGAAGTGCGTTATGCCCACGCGCTCTCCACGAGGAGCGCGTGCGCCGGAACACTAGTTGATTTCCCCTCCGTTGTGGGAGCTGATCGCTTTGGCCTCACTCGAGGCTGTTAGTGACGTCGGACGCCCCGTGACCCTGACAAATGGTCGTAGCACTGCTAACGCAGAGCACCATCCCATTGCGTCTCACTATAATCTCACTGTCTAGTGGGTTGAGGCTTATCGAGGCGCAATTGGGTGGGTGGAGGCTTTGGATGGACAACAGACGCCCCGTGACCTCGAGAAACAATTGTGGTACTACTAACGCAATAAAAGTTAGGGAAGCAACCTCCCGAGATGTAAGTTCGAGTGTACATGGCAGTATCCTATCCCTCTACTACCTGAAGAGAGGCCACCTGGGAAGGTGTAAACACATAGCTGTGTGCGGCCTCGTGGCTCGCTTTGGCGGCGCAGCAATCCCTAGCTGCTCATGTTAAGGTACTGAGTGCACCACCAGAACGTGACAAAGGCCCACGGCTACGGGTGAGTGAAGGGCTCCGGAAATTTCGACTACCTGCGGTTCTTTAACGTGCACTGACATCGCACAGTACGCGGGCCTCTAGCATTTCGCCTCCATCGAAATGCGACCGGCGCGGCCCGGATCGAACCCGCGTCTTTCGGGTCAGGAGCCGCGCAGCACAACCACCGAGCCACCGCGGCGGCTAGTGCCGATATGTGTGCGGCGGTTGGAGGAGTAGCTGGATGGCGAGGGAAAGTGCTCTGCTGGGTGAAGGCGGCTTCAACGCGAATATCCATTTTCTCGCAATGCGTAGGGCCTTCGCTCGGTTCCCCTACTGACATGTTGCTGATCTATGAATCTTCATGAGCCGCATTCTCTGCGTCATGCTGTCCACGTATGGCGTCAGTCGCAGCTAAAACGAGTTCGTAATATAGCACCAGCGCTTGCAAATCAATCCAAGTGACACTGTTTTACGCCGTGAGAATAAGGAGTCAACTGCAAAGCGTCTACCCACTAACAAGATTTAGTCATTGCAACGCTGTCTTGCGATCAGCACTAGAACATTTCTGCACGAAGTCTTGTCAGATAGCCCCCAACGTTCTCTAAATTATTAAACATTAGAGTGATAGACATCTTCAGGCTTGATGCATTATTAAGCGAAGGAAGCACTTATGTTACCGAAGAACAAGGAGGCGTGCTGACCGGATAGAGCCGGCCCAGGGCTCTCCTCTGCGAGGGAACGTGCACCAGCGGTAGACCGGCCGCCTTTCTTCCCGGGCCGGCGCTGTTCCCGGGCGGAAACTGCTTTGTTTCCTAGAGGTCGCCTATAGAGCGGCTCTCGCGGGGGCGCGCATTACCCTGGCACGCGTGGGCCCAAAAGCACACGCACGCGCACGGCGGCAGAGGGGCGCCTCTCCTGCGCGCTCCTTGCGCGCCTTATAACTTAATATGCAGCCCTAACGCTTTATTAGGCAATAACGCCCGCGCCGCGGACATCCTCGGCGGAGCGGGCGCAACTCGGCACCCCGGTGTTAATTACTCCTGCCTGCGAAGGTGAGTTGTTGGCCCCGGCGTAGGTGCTGCGCGGAAACAGGCGCTCCTTCTTCTACCCCGGCGCCCGGTTGCCGGCGAGTCCGCGTGTTGCTGGAAGAAGTTAACTTAATTAAGGCGCCGCGAAAACAAGGCGACGCGTAACGGTCCTCGCGAGAACTCTTGTGTGTTTCCAGTGCTGGAACGTGCGCCCGCGGACCAACTATGAGGGGAGGGGGGGAGCCACCCTTGTTACCTGAAAGGCACTTTTCTGCTTCGCGGAGCGCGCCGAGACACGACCTGTGCAGCGGGCGCTTTGAGATTTTAACGGCGCGCCGAGCAGCAGCGGGGGCGGGCTGATAGGGTCCCTTCTGTCGCCCTTGGCGAACACAGCGCTCGGGCGGGCGCTTTCACCCTAAGGCATCCTCGGTCTTGTTCCTCGGTATATGTCTATCCTTTATTGCCTTGCCGAACCTTTTGTTTCTGCTATGCGCCATGCATTCTGCCAGTGTCTTGAGTTTGTGGGCAAATATTTTTTTTTTTTTAGCGTTGATACGACGAAGCTGCACTTCAGCTGCGATCTAAAACTCCCTTCGGTGCGTCTGGTGTATGCGAGGTTTAATACTCACTGTGAGCCATTATTAGTAAAAGGAAAGAAGGAGTTACCGGATCTGCTAAAACACGTTAACATTACTTTTGATTCGATTTACTAAGCAATAATAATAATACGTAGAAAACCAGCGAGAAGGACGCATTCACAAGGAGGAGAAGTACACAGGACAACGCTGGACACAGGACACAGCGTTGTCCTGTGTACTTCTCCTCCTTGTGAATGCGTCCTTTTCGCTGGTTTTCTACGTACCAAGCATCAACTGGCCCAACAAGCTACGCTTCTTCAATAATAATAATATTATTGAAAAAGAAGAAATTTGTGGCATTTTTGTTGTTGTACGAATTTATTATTTGCCGTTGTCCTCAGCAATCTTCGAAGGTTATGGTGTTTCAATAAAAAGGATGGCGATGGTGCTGGCTTCGCGAGCGAGCTGCTAAAAATTAATGCCGAAACGAGTTGAAGATAACAAGATGATGCATTGTACGGAATTATAACATAAGGCGGTGTGAATGCCTTCTTAGTCTTCAGTGTTCTTGCGAGAGAATTATGTCGCCTTTACCAACCATCTACGACTCCGCTCTGCTCCTTAGCTAGTCAGCGAGAGTGCTGTGCACTAAATTCATCTGGACACTTCTTTATGCCACCGCATATCCGGCTCGCCATGCACGATGGCAAAGCCGTCACGTTTATCTTGCACCAAAAAGCCAAGGTGAGGATCCACCTAGCGCGTTTAGCAGAACAGTTTGATTTCGGCTTGATTTCGAGAGAGGATGAAGTGAGGTCTGCGCTAATTTACTATCGCTCTGCGGAGTACCAAGGGCTCATCTTTGCCTCAAGCGTAACGCGCCCTTTGCGTCTGTGACATGACTTAATCAAAATAAGCTGATAATACAGCAGCTCAGAACGCGTGCTGTATGCAGAGTGATAGCGGAGGACAGCTCATACTCCGCTCATAAGCTAGATATGCACTCTATCCAGAAGTATGGGCTTATATGTCCGCACGCAAATCTCTTACGCTTATTAGGAGCACGAGTTGTGAGAATGCACTCTGCAATGGTGGCGAAATACAGAGATGGCCATGTACGATGATTAACTCCTAAAAGGTCGAGATTATTTCGGTTCTTATCACTATACGGTGTCAATTGCAGCTAATTTCGATCGTCGAATAATGACATAAAATCTTCTATTATAATTGTATAGTTCATAACTGCATTTTCAATGAAGGCTGTTAACCAGAAATTGCATATGGCTGGCCTCATAGCACTACAGCGCGCAACCGA
The DNA here is from genome assembly GCF_055824585.1 of Amblyomma mixtum. NCBI lineage: Eukaryota > Metazoa > Arthropoda > Arachnida > Ixodida > Ixodidae > Amblyomma > Amblyomma mixtum. The sequence continues at coordinate 104,833,021 of NC_143014.1, read as the reverse complement.
GAGGTAACTAAAAAGGGTGCGTTCGCTTAGACACGAAGAACAGATTCTGAGTCACTGATCATGTTTTACAGTTCATCTCCTGACTGATTTAGCAAAGCAATGTCATCAGCGGATTGAAGATTACAAAGATATTCTCTATTAACTCTTGACTGCAATTGTTCCCAATCCAGGTCACTGAATACCTCCAGTAAACAGGCGCACTGGCGAGGTCGTGTCTCCCTGCCTGACACCCTGCCTTATTGGAATTTTATTGCTTATTTTATGAAGGTTTATGACGGCTGTGCAGCCGTTATAGATATCTTCCAGTACTTTTACATGAGGGTCTTTTGCACACTGATTCTGTAGTGCCTGCATGATTGCTGAAGATCCATCTGAGTAGTATCATTGGTTTAATCAAGCTGTTAACAAGCTGCTGACAAGCTGGGTGGACTGTTTTCTCGCTGAACATCTCAGTTTTCTTGGTCTACCAGGGGGCGCAAAGGGAAGTTATTTTTCATTATTAGACGTCCTTTACCGTAGTACACTGCAAAGAAAGAGCTCCCGAAGGCAAAAAGAAAAAAAAAACTCACATCAGTGCAACATCGACACTGCTGAAAGTAGTTCTTCATTTTATTGCAGAGAAGGAATATTTGTTCCTTTCTTCAGCTAGTATTTACTTTTCGTTCCAGAAGTTAAGACCAGATAGCATTCCGCCGACGCTGTAATCAAAATGTCTCACTCTGGCGCACGCAGATCGGCCGTCAGAGATGATGGCGACGATACAAACTGCTAGTTTATAGTAGCCACAATTTTTCGACAATGTACCAAAACGATATGAGCGTTCTGTAATTTGTGCAGGTTAAGCATGTCGTAATGTTTAAAGGACGCGTCGCCGTGGCTCAGTGGTCATGCGTTCGGCTGCTGATCACGAGGTAGCGGGATCGAATCCAGTGCACGGCGGCCGCATTTCGATGGAGGTGAAATACAGGTGGCGCTCGTGTGCTGTGTGACGTCAGCGGATGTTAAAGAACATCAGGTGGTAGTCCGGAGACTTCCACTACGACCATTCTTTTTTCTTCACCTCCTTTCACTCACTCCTTCATCACTTTCTTTCAAATTTCACCCATTAATTGAGACAGTTACTGCGCGTTTCCTTTCCTTACGAACAATTATTATTATTATTATTATTATTATTATTATTATTATTATTATTATTATTATTATTATTATTATTATTATTATTATTATTATTATTATTATTATTATTATTATTATTATTATTATTATTATTAATTCTTAAAGCAATTAGATTGGTTTGGTGGCGGCTGTGGATCGAATACGGCAGTGTGCCTCTTCGCGCAGAGAGAAATAAAGAAAGATATATCGCATCTTTTCTGCCTTCGAGAGGGGCTGGCTGCTGTCTCCGGGGCATGACGGGAAGGTCCAATTTCTGCTTGGCTTTCTTGCGAACAGGGCAGCAAGAATGCAAAATGTTAAGCAACTATGTTGAAAGAAAACCGCACGTAGAGAGTCTCTTCTGCCACTTATCTTTCCCTTTTACTGCTACGTTTCTTTTATCGTTATTTACATTGGTGTTTATCGCTTTTCAGTGTTCATTGTTCAAGGGAGTTTCGCACGTCTTAATGCTTTCTTACTCGCGTCTTTATCCAAAGATATATCCCTTATTACTTAATTGCCCAACACAGTTCAGGTCCACATCGTTCGGTCCACCGTGGCATCAAGAAAGTTCGGCGTGTCTTTTGGGCACTTAGTGTAGGCCTCCTTTTATAACCGGGCAACTTACAAGACCTTCCACAGACCCGTAGTTGGCAGAAAAGGACCTTACCTGGTAATTGCTACGGTCGCCATCTAGCGCGGGCTGGACTCCGCCGAGAATCGGGCAACAGTCTGCGCAAAGGGAAGAGGTCAAAGACGACTCGAACTGATTAGAGATGTACCTCCTCCTCTGGACGAGCCCAACGTGGCTTTCATTAGGCGGGTCTAATTGGCCGCGCTCGACGTAGAGCTTTGCGCCGGCCTGATGACTCAGAGTTGAGGGCTATTTTTAGCCTAAATGAATGCGTCACATCCTGAAGTTTTCAGCTGCGTTGTAACAACATGAGCCGCACTAGTCCACTCACGAAATGTCGACATTTCGCAAAAAGCGGAGGCTTATTGCGACTTTTAGCAGCGTTATAGCTGGCATGTGACGACTTTAGAAGCCTTAAACTTGCGATGTCTGGCGTCACCGCGAGCCTTCCGCTAGCACCTGCTAAGGAGTGCTAGATGTGGGCTCGGCAATGTTAAAAAAAAAAAGAAAAATGGTTATGAGGAAAGGAGAGAATGCACTACTGTCTCACTTCTCCGTGGACACTCAAGCGCGCATGTGAGGGAAGGGATGAGAAGGGACTGAAAGAAGAAAAAGAGTTGCCGTAGTAGAGGACTCTGGAGGTGAAAGTGCCGTGAAGGATTGTGAGGGTGGAAAAGGGGAAGGGTGGTGGTATTTGCGGGGTGCGCAAAACTGGCTGCCAGCGCTTCGGCTGTACATTCAAGGAGAAAGCTAGCAGAAGAAAGCTTGGCTTTGCGACAGTTACAGGGCACTTTAGCACGCCGGGCACAGACGAAAAACCGGGCTCAGAAGTGTATTTATTCTGCACCGCCAAGACGAAGGATGTGTGATTTAGAGAGACAAAGCATGCGACAAGCAATTTCAACCCAGCTATTTATCAATGTATTGAACTTTTGTTTTTTTGTTTTATGAGGCCGAAACGCTGCGAGCATTATTAGACGAAAAAAAAACCACCGCGAGGCTGCTGAAGCGCTTTCTACACCAGTGGTGTGTGAGAAAAAAAGTATGCAGTGCTGAGCAGATTAGATGTTTTCATATGTTATGGTTTTCTTGCAAGCGCTCCCTGTGAAGAGTGCTAGAACATTGTCACGTACTACAGTATCATGATGCCTACTCGACCAAAAATAACAAACAAAGAAAAAAACTGGATTAGCCGACGAGGATTGAACGGCTTGAACATAACTTCATCGTTTTGCTGAGGCTGAACAACTACTGCTTAGTGCGAACAAAATTCCTTGTTATTTTTTCACATCTTACTTACATTAAAAAAAAAGAACGATATGTAAGCTTCAATACGTTGTCAAGGAGCTAAGCCTTCACGGGGAAGGTCTCCTTAACAACAATATTTTTTTTCCTGCTTCATTTTAGCCTGAATATTGGTCCCTAGGAGTACTAACTTTTAAACACGGCCCTTTGATGCCTTTTTTTTTCTCAGAGTGCTTAGGCTCACACCGCATCAAATGGTGAGCCGACACCGTTGGAGTTCTGTCAACAAACTCGAATAAAGGTTTCCGTACACATCTGAACCACTTGAAAATGGTGGCTGCAAAATCGCGGCCATATAGCAGAGCAGCAGAGCATAGCAGAGCATTTAGTGGCTTCATTTAATTTATTTTTTTGCTCTCTCATTCTGGCGTGTGCGCCGAGGTAGTGCGCACTTCCTTTAAATGTCAATCCCTCCATTCTTCTTCCGTTCTCCATTGAAATAAATCTACAGCTTATAGTCGGAATCAACTACGTACGGAGCAGGCAGCTCTCACTTGGACGGTGAATGGCAGCCCTCAGAGAAGCAAGATATCGGAAGAAACGCTGGGACACAAGACAAACAAGCGAAGCGTGCCCGATACGCTGCGGAGATTAATGATGACGGAGGCGCTTCACACAGAGACGGCGGCGCACATCATTTGTATTCAGTTCTTGGAGCGCTACTTGCCTTCTACGAGCACGCTTACTTTACTTACTCGCTACATTATGCATGCGGAACATTGCACACTCTGTTCAAGTATAAGCAATTTAAACAAGGCTTTCCGGTAGACCAACAAGCAGCAGGAAAGCGCGACACACCCTATAGCTGCACCAGCAGGTGGGGTTCAGCGACTTCAAAATTTCTTAAATCTGTCGTAACGCCACTCCGGTCGTTGGAAGAGGGGTGGCCTAAACTATGCCCATCCATCTATATAAAGCTTACGAGAGAGGGCCGTCATGTACGTTCAAACTTGCATTTGCAGCCCCTTTCGTCATTGGGCGCGGGGTAAGTAGACTCAGGTGGGGTATACCGACAGTGGCAATAACGTTCGCAGATATAAAAAGAGAGAGGCGTTTTTACTCGAACTCTGCGATGCGGCAGTGGCGCCGAAAGCCGAACTTTATCAACAATATCGCGCCCCGGAGGCCACCGAAGAACCGCATTCGAGACAGCCGGGGGCGAAACTGCTCGGCCGGGGGTGCAGCTGGCATCGGCGGATGCTTTTGTCTCCATTGATTCCGAAGGCGCAGCCGTGCGTGCGTGCTGTCTCGCCGGAGAGGAAGTCGGCTGCAGATCTGTTTGAGGTTGTATTCAGGCGGGCGCTCCTTGTGCTTTTGAAGCCTGTCGCGCAGGGCCGGGAAGAGGCCCGGCTGCCTGTCACGCTGGATATTGAAAAACTGTTTCAGGATGGCCCGATAGGGGAGCGGCATTGAAAGCGAACGCGCCGGCGACCCCGGCGAGAGAGCAACGTGCGGAAGGAATTGATCCAGGACGCGTCCAAGGAACGCGTCGAACCGTGCAAACAGGTTGAGCCCGCTGTCTGCCTTGTTGGCTGCCTTGCTGCCTCGCCCGCTGGCGGCTCACTGGGTTGAATGTCTCGAGCTGCCGGATTTTCCTTGGCCGTTTCAAATTGCGCCGCCGCTCTTTCTCCCTCGCGAGACCCCGGGCCGGCCCCAGCCATCGGCCGGGCGACACGGGCGTCAGCCTTTCTTGGGCGCCCGCCCGTCGCCTGTGCGAACAACAAGCCCGGCGCCTCAATTCCCGCCGCACCGTGCGTCCCGCCCGCTTATTTTGGCTACACTTCTCTGCGCCTCTTCCCCCCCCCCCCCCCCTCCTCCTTTTCGAAAGAGAAACTACGTTCCAGTGAACCAATATCCTTATTGCCCAAGTAGATCAAAGAATTTCGAAATAGAAGAGAGCATAAAGAAGGATTCCGTTTTGAAAAGAAAGTGCCCGGGGAAGTTGCGCACGCAGCAGAAAGACCGAGAAGCATGCGACGGGAACCATGCTGCTGGAATTCTTTCTAGAATTGTCTTTGCAGTCGTGACAAAAATAGAAGAAAATTAAGTTTTCTTCGGCGCTGCGTTGTGCGCACTGTATCAGGTCTGAGTGAAAGAGGAAGGTGTCTTCATACTGACGCCTTGAGACCTCACATGCGCCGGGTATTTATTTGCAGCCTGTTTTCTGCGGATGAGCTTTTTCTGCCGCCATATGAAATCTCTCTCCATGATGGAGAGAAGAATGCAGGGTTCGTGCGTAGCAGACCACGTCTTATCTGCTCAAGCGAAAACTGCTTGTGTGAACGGAAATCGCGAATAATGTGGATGCTTGCAGCAACAAACATATAAGTACATAAAATGCCTTTCACCTTACCTCCGAATGAGGCTAAAACAAGAAATAAGACTGGCAACGTTATAATGTACCACCAGCTATGTTTACTATAGCAGGTTGCAATGTAAGACAGCCCCTCCGAGCGTCAAACTCCAGTTGTGGAACTACGCTATGGCTACAGTCATTTCGTCGGCTCCTGTAACAAGCTGTCACGTAGTCAGTTGGATGACACAAAACTGCCGTCATAAGCCCACACAAGACAGAGCCTGTGAAAGCATGGTTTCAAGTCTAAGTTTTCACTGTTCACTTCATTGAACGTCAAATCGAACCAGTGGGCACAGTGCCTTACATTAGGACGGAACTCAGTCTTTTGATGCTTGCAAACGCCAAGCACCACGAGACCCTTATACAAAGTTGATAGTGAAAATCATACAGGACGGAGCTTCTGAAGCATCCGTAGAGCAACATGCGAAGCTACGGTGGATTCAAGGTCACGTCAGGGTCTCATCAGACGCAGGAGCAAACATGCTTACAACTGCTGCTTGTAACTCAGTGCCTGTCGCACTACGTTCAACGCAAGACCTTTTGCAGTAGTGCAGATAAGATAGCTGCATAATTTTATAAACTACGAGCTGCGTTTTGGGCCACATGCTATGAATAGCACTGTGCAAAGCCTAGATGAGCTTTGTTTGCAGCTCTCAACGAATACTGTTGCTCAGATACGTATATCATAGATTTAAGCAATCATCGACTTAGGTCACAAGGAACACGCACAGACAATTTTCTTTATCGTACACGTCGGACTGCTCTGCTTATTGCGTGAGTGGCCGCTCAAAGAAACGTGTCCAACAAGCTGTACAGTTTTGAAAAAAAACACTTTTAGGGTCGATATTAACCTTAAACGACTTTTAACGCGCCTTAATGCTTCGAACCAGAAACGGTGTCAAAATGTTCATTGAGTTTTGAGGCTTTAAGCTATTAACTGTGCATCTCAAGTCCCAGAAAACATGAGAGGGAGCGCATAATCTTATTAAAACAATATTACGAAAACCATACCTCCTTGTGGGAAAATCGTGAAAAAATTAAAATATTGTTCAACGGCCCTAAGACTTCGAATGAAATATGCGAGGTGATCATTCATGCTAGATTGATAAAAATCCGACATTCCGCACGCCAATCCAGCTTTCAGTTATGTGATAGGGCTTAAATAATAGAACAGCACAGACGAAGTGTCAATATCACACCATCTCCCCCCCCCCCCCCCCCCCCAATTCGTCGTTCACATCACATTCCTTCATTTTGGCGTGTTCCCAAGCTTGACCTCTAGCCAGAACCCGTATACCAGCGACTGTTGTATTTGATGTCAACTACTAAAGCGTTTTTCCCGCTCAGTTCGTCAAAAACCACGCTAACAGCTCCAAAATATACTGTACGAGGAAGGTTCGTTAAAAGCCTAAGAAATCATTTTGTCCGGGAATGAACTGAGCTCGCCTGAGACCTTTACGAGGTTAGAACACCTGGACGAGCGCTCTTTTGATATAGTAGACCGAGGAATGACTCCTGCGCTAACGAAGGCTTCAAAAGCTATAAAGTAACTTTGCCATATAAGGCTTATAATGGGTCGCACCACTCATACCCTGTCGGATTTTCCTCTTTTACGTTTTTCGCCAGTTTCCTTCTACCGTCTCTGCCAAGCGTGCGTTTATTTGGCGTTTGTGATTGGTGTTTAATGCTGTTTGATGTACACTTGGGACTACCGCATATCCGCGACCATTTTGCTACTGATGGCGTTTTCTAGTTGATTGCACTGAACAAGTTAGTTTGAGTTTGAACTCTGGTCTTTCGGCGATATTCGTTGATGATCTATAGTTTATTCCGTATTTGCATATCAATTACAAACTGCATTTATTATGCCTTAACTTACCGTGATTTATAATTAATATACTTATAGCGAGGTTAATTTGTATCTTATTGGCATATAGGAGCTTTGATATGACTGTTTCCTAAGGTAATCGCAGAACTTTTCCTGACTGCTGTTTACCTCCTAGTTCTCTTCTCATTTTCTCTTTTTCCCATGCTTTCTTGCAATCTATTGTGATCTCACATGTTTGCTTTCGTATGACTAAAATGTACACGCATTCCCGTATAATACATTACACCTCTTCCACTTTTCAGCAGCGCCCCTGTTCTTTCTGTTCTTCTCTTCAAGCACTCGGTCAGATAGGCGTGGTTCACTTGCATCCCCCTCAGCCTCCTTCGTTAAACCGCACGCAGCCATAGTGCATTGTGCGGTTTCGAAGTGAATGAAGGACGGCGCAAATTCTTCCCGGTCAAAGTCTCGAACTCTCTCACGAGCGGCACGCCATCGCCTTGGCAGGGCGACTAGCTCTGAAACATATGTTGGTGCTCGCACCGCATAGGATGGAGGAATATATTAACCGCCGCATGACAGTCATCATACTGACGAAGAACTCGGTCAACTTCGCGATTGCTGCACGGTTAGTTCACCGTGCTTGGCCGGCCGCGCGAAATGCAGCCCGATAATTTATGCGCTCATCAAATGGGCCTCCGAGCCAGGCGCACTCGTAATGGGCGAGCGCTGGCGAGCTGGGCCGTGAAATTCAAGCTCAGGTTCCGCCACCGTCCCTACCCGCGCTATGGCAAACTCGACGTCGAGTTTCGGAGTCTTCCAAACTGCCGTGAACGGGTTTCCTTATTATTATGATTAGCATCTTCCCCCTTTTTCACTTCTTCTTTGCTCATTTTTTGCTCGCACTTTGGGCACTGCAGCTGTAGACTTCTTTTTCACGTAGCAAAGTCGGAATAGTGTCAACGGGGGCTAGGTTATCACTTCTGCGTGCAGAAAACTTCCTGGCATTAATCGCTTGCCACGTGCGGAGGTAAACGAACTTTCGGTAGTTAGGAGCATAGTAATGGTGAACTATAAATAGTGATGACAATTATTTAGAGCTCGTGGATGCATGGGAAGTCCCTATCCGCACCGCAGTACCTACGGCGTAATACGTTCGCGTAGAACACCGTATTAAGCTTAATGATTGTGAGGAAAGGGTGTTCGAACTTCTCGCTAGCCCCCGTGTAGTACAGGAGTAACTGTTCCCTATCAAGATCTTGTCTTCTTACGTTGCAAAATAAAAATAAATGAAAAAAAAAAACTAACTGAAAGACAATAATATCTCACAGCCATGCTGAGGGGAGGTTTGGTGAGTTCTGTTGCTTAAATTCACCAACTAGGGAAGACCTTCCAGCACAAGACCGAAAGTAATAGGCGTAGAAATATGTCAGGAAGCTTAAAAATATAAGCATGGTATACAAGTACCGATGTCGAGCAGACGTAAAAGAAACTTTGCTTTAGTAGAGGCTAGAGCTTTATATATAAATAAAATACCGGCGTTAGAAAATAATAGTAAAGTAAACCGCAGCAGTAGCCAACGAAATAATGCAACCGCAGCAGCAACACAATCAAATAAAAGCGTCGGAAGAAATGAAAATTGTTACATAGGAGAAAAAAAGTGGCCTAAGTGTCGGCCTACCAAGGTGAAGGAGGGTGGTTTTGCTAAGATTTTGCTTGGCTGCGCTTCTGTCCTGAATTCATGAACCAGAGTTTGCTCAGTCGAGGCAAACAGACTTAAGTAAGCTACTTCATTCTTTTATTTTTTTTTTCGTTCACAGATAATGCAGGCACTTCTCGGGTAAAAACAGGCGTGCTTACAATATTTGCCTAGAATACAGAGCAAAGGCAGCAAGGGCATCTGGAAAAAACGAGGGCAAGAACAATATTTGAATTTATAGGAAGTGTGCAATCGAACAGGAAGCGTATAAATTAATCAAAACAACGAAATTATTGAGAATCTAAAACTTGAAGGAAGAACCAACTAAGAGATAAAGAGGTTTCGCAAATCGCTTTCAATTTCCAAGTTATCTACACTGTTAACGAAAGCACCAACAGAGGAACAGTTTACTGCTACGGCAGGCAAATTATTTTAAAGCGGTATTGCGCCAGGAAGCAGACATTATTTACGTAAGTTGATGTGACTCATTGGTTGCCGTATTTCTTTGTAGTGGTTACTTCGTGATTAAAGTTTAAATGGAACCTGACGGTAAAATGACGAGGCTATTTTAAATGCGTATGATAAAACTGATACATGAATTATAGTCTGGCAGTTGCTCTGCGCCGCGAGTGAATTTGAAGGTTGGTCTTACTTCGTAAGCCCGAACGTTGAATTAACACGAATAAGTTGAGAATATGAATCCTAGCATTACATTTTTAATACGCTCTAGCTTATTAACCATAGTCCAGCGTTTTTTCTTTTTATGGGGAACCCCCAAGGGGGAGTAGATTTGATATTTCCGATGGGGACTCCGGATTAAAGCGGTATGCTTTGCTGTCAGTCGAACATAAGTTTTTTAAGCATGCAGTTTAACTTCATGGGAAGTTTTACATCTCCTTTTCTCTTGAGAAACCGTAGCTTTCTTTCAGGCTTGCGCTAGATGGTCTCAATGTGAGGATAACAGTTCAAGTTTCCAGTCCCCCTTCCCCCTCCGGCCAAAGTAGTAAGAAAGCTAAGAAAAAAAAAAGCTTTTGGTCTGTAGTAGAAAGGTGTGACCTTTGATTTTCACCTGCAAGGAAGGACAAAAAAGGTGCAAATGATACTGCGTTATCGATCGTTCCTGCTTGTATAGAAAGTCTTGAAGAATGCCCCTCTTTTAGTCACATCGACTGATTTATTCTGTAGGATCTGCTCCTTGTTGATTTCGTTTAAGGCACTACGCACTGCAGCCAGCCAGACGCAATATTTTTCATTTCTCGGTATCCTCGATTTTATTGCCGTGAGTTGAAAGATGGAAACTGTTGTTTAACGATGAACGTAAACGAAGGAGCATAGTTACTTATATTATTGAAGAAGTTAAACATAGTATTAAAGTGTGGTGCGAAAAACCCTCGGGCTTCGAAGGTTCTGAGCCTGCATGTTTTGTCCAAGTTACAAGTCAGATATCGAACTATGATGATTTCCACCCAAGTGTGTTGTTAATACCGAGCACCTTTTTTTTGTACGTGAAAGGAACCGTTGTTGCATGAATTCCTGGAGTGCTTGGGGGGAGGGTCGGTGAAATCTTTTTCTGCACAGTATTTGGAGTTGCACTGAAATGTCAGTAAACTTAATATACAGAAGGATGAGCTCATTTGTTGTCTGTAGACGCCCTCGACTAATTGGCAATGATAACCACCTGAGTACTGTACCAAAGCTAGCACTTCGTTTGAAGTTTTAAGGCCGACGTTCCACAAAAAGCGCAACTAGTAGCACGCATTATTTTAGAGCTGCAGCGATATTCGTTTGAAAAAAAAAAAATCACACTGTCCATACCTTCTGGTTCACTCGTATGCAAGTCAAAATCTACGATGTTTTCTTTTTCTCTACTGCTCGTTTACTATTACTACCAATAGCAGTCACTGTTTTTTTTTCTTCCTTCCAGCGTCGAGGAAGTGGGGATCACCCGTATTATAGGAGCCAACACGCGTTCGTGCAGATACTCTGGTAGCCCTAGTCGTAAGCTATAGAAGCTTTGCTTGTGCAGGAGGTTTCGGATAAGTATCTTTCCTTGGATACAGTGCACGCGCCTCGGTTTTATATTGTCTTTTATGTTGCACGCACGACTCCATTTTATTTTTTTTTTAGTCAATCTCTCTCCGCTTTTATCCGCTGTAGATATTTTTGTTACCTCCGTGTCTTCTATCCGTGAAGCGGATTCTCACCTAGGGATTTCGGGCCGCTCATTTCTCTTCCTGGAACCTCTTTTCTTCGTGCTTTCGTCCTTTATCCTCGCTCTAGGGCCGCGTCTTGTGCACGGGGAAAAGTTCCGTCAACGCCGTTTTATCGCCACGTCAGCCCGATGGAAATGGAGCGAATGTCGGTGCGCGCTTCTGGTCGTCCGGTCGTGTTTCAAGTGATGGATAGCCATTTAGAATTACAGAGCCAGCCTGGCCTTTATTTACCGTTAGTTTTCTTCCTCTTTTTTTTTTGTGTAGCATGTGTAATCATTTAATCTTCTTCACCAAAGAAAAGGAAAACCGACGAGGCAGCTTCTGTTTTCATACCTCGCACCACTCGCCGCATAGAATTCTTGTTTCGTTTGATTCGATGTATTGGCTGTTGACATATTTGCGCAACATACCCGTTACGCGGGTGGGATCTGGCGCAGGTAAGAGCAGTATGCGCTTGCTTCAAAAGCCTGGGTTTACAGGCAATATCTCCAAGTCGATGAATGCTTTAAAGTCTTTTGTCGTCCGTCAGCAGGAAGAGCCCAAAGGGCGATGGACAGCAGACATCACCAGTCAACAAACTGGGCGTCAAATGGATAACTAGACTCACTATGAGCGCTTTTGTTGCTGAGAAAAAAAAAGAGAAGCAGAAACAACGCCATGCCCACGGCCAATGTATACGGCCTTTCGACATAGACAGGAGTGGCGGAAAGCAGCTTGGTTCCAACAACGCGTAATGTAGAGACACGCCAGTTGACCATCAGCGTGCGTACTGGGAGGCCTGAGTCAAGCCCACCGCTGAAGGGCGGCCCAGTCGAGCTGACGCCCGCCGAGAAATTGCTCAACCTGGGAGCCGTGTTGTTCCTGCAACCGACTTAGTTGCTTTCTCTCTTTAATGCTTGGCACATCGTATAGGAAGTTTGCAATCGTTTGCAGACGCTTGCATCATCAAATGAACTCGGGGAAGAGAATAGAAGGCATGTCCTCAGGCTCTGGTGCTCATACTTCGTATTCATTTTTCTGTACGTTTATTTTGTACGTTTATTTTCGTCCGAGTACAATCAAGATAAAAGCATCACTTTGAGATCTCAGAACTCACAATTATGAGACGTAGGTTGAAGATTGGCTGCGATGCTCGTGGCAGCTGGACACGACGACGTTTGAAGGGCGCGTCGAGTAATCACAAGCTCTCGAATGATCTACTTGCGTTGGTGGCGGCGTGGAAGAAGACGTTCATTTTAGTGGTTGCCTAAGATGATGGCGCTCTGCTAAGCAGAAAGGAACTACGGGTTCACAAGTGTAAAAATTCTCTTCCATAAACAGTACTTAATTAACATCGTGGTGAGAAAAAAATTATTGCTGATATACAAACTCTGACAGACCGACCGACACCTGGTGCATTTGTTTGGCGCGTCTGATCCAGCGACCGTCGATTAGTCTATGTTGGCGTTCTTTGTGGTTATTTGACCGAATTGCTTTTTTAGAATGGTGTAGTCACCAATGTGTTTTTCAAAACCTCAAGATAAAAAAAAAATCTGGACACGCGCATACAGTCCCGCAATGATCGATTTATCTTTGCCGTGGTGAACTCAAGGGAACGCACTTACAGGAGGTGCACGCGCGCGAGAGTGGCCGCAATCAGGTACTCGGTCAGTAATAGGCTGGAGTCTTTCGGAACCCAAAAAATACTTCGCATATGATGCTTGAAGTGCTTTTAGTGGCCATTCTCGACAGTCTCAATGGGCCGTCTTACTGAAATACGAAGAAACTTAAGCCGACACTGAGGCCGGAGTTCTGCTTCAGTTTCAATTCAGAAGGACACAGTTAAAGAAGGGCTTATTTAATTATCTTCGTCGTGGGTCACGCTTCACACTTTTGACAATCACCCTGCATGTCCACATGCTCGGTGGAATTTGTGCTGCTCCTGTTGACGAGACCTAATGATTCGAAATACAGTCCTTATCACCGTCTTCATCATCATCCTGCGTGCACTGTTGGACAAAAGCCACTCCCATATCTCTCCAATTAACCCTCTTTTGCGCCATCTGCGGCAATCTTATCCCCGCAAACTTGCTAATCTCGTCTGCACACCTGGCTGCCTCTATGCCGCCCCCTACTACGCTTCCCTTGTCTAAGAATCCATTCAGTTGTCCTAAAGAACCACTTGTTACCTGCCTTTGCAGTACATGCCCTGCTCATGCCCATTTCTTCCTGACTTCAACCAGGATGTCAAGAACTTACGTTTGTTCCCTGGCCCATTGTGCTCTCTTCCTTTTTCTTAACGTTTCGCCTATCATTTTTCTTTCCATAGCTCGCTGTGTTTTCCTTAAGTTTAACCCTCTTCGTCAGCCTCCAAATTTCCACCCCATAGATGTGTAATGGCAAGAGACGACTGTTGTATATTTTCCTCTTGCAATATTGGCACGATGCTATTTATGCCCTGAGATAGTTCTCCAAGTAGATTCCACCCCATTCATGATCCCCCTAGTAATTTCACTCTTGTGGTCCGGGTCAGCGGTTGCTACCTGCCCTAAGCAGATGGGGCTTCGCGCCCTATCGTAAACTCTTATGCCTCCCTCAGAATATTGAACATTGCTTTAGATTTCTTCATATTAATTCTTAGGCCCACTGGTCTGCTTCGCCCATCTAAGTCCTCGATCATGCTCAGCAGTTTGTCGGCTGGGTCTGGGTAAGGCATGCAATGTCATCAGCAAACATGAGTAGACTACGTTATCTTCCGTTAACTTTTATCCCTAACTCTTCGCAATCCAGTTCTATGATTGCCTTCTGCAGATACGCGGCGAATTACACTGGAGAGGTGGTGCCACCCTCCCTGACGCCTTTCTTGATTGATATTTCATCATTTTTCCTGCGAAGGACTATGGTCGCTGTCGATATGGTCGCTATGGTCGCTATCGATATTTTGCAGTACCTTTGCGTATGCCTCTTTTACATCCTGGTTACGCAGTGCTGGCATGACTGCTGAAATATCGACTGACTCAAATGCTTTCTCATAATCTATGAAGGCTATACATAGGGGTTGGTGATAGTCTGCGCATTTCACCATCACCTGACTGGTGGTGTGATTGTGATCTGCTGTCGAGTAGCCCTTCTGAAAGCCAGCCTGGTCATGTGCCCGTAAGACAGCAGGCGTCTCCAAAATATGTAACACAGTGTTCATTTGACGCTGCAGCCCAGGAGCGTTCGACTGAACGGCAACGGCTACTTTATGCAGTCATAGCACGCGAACACGAGATGGGTGCCGAACGCGTCACTTACGACTATGAAGGAAAGTGGAAGAACACCGTGCCAAATACGCATACAACTTGGCCTAAACCGATTCAAAGATTGCGCCTAGCTTCACGTGAACAGCATTTCATGCTGCCATATACATTCGGCCAGCAAATCACAAGGGTGGAAGATAAACTGTAAAAGAGAAAGTTAATACAAAGAAAGGTGGAGAGGGAGCAACATGTATCCCGCCTTCTACATAACACTTGGGGCAAGGGGAAGGGGAAATGAAATAACCAGGAGGAGAGGAAAGCTGAGAGATTATGATTTGAATAAAATGGTGAGTTGCAGGACGCGATGTTCAAGATAAAATTCTCAAAAGCATGCACACTTCACCACCTTTCATGCATTACGCGCAGCCTTCGTAAATGCCTCCACGGCGGGCGTCCAGGCCAGCCGCCCTTCGTTTCGATCGTGTCGTGTACTGCTGCGAGTTTCGTGTTGCATTGGAGAGTGTGCTGTTTTCTGTGCCAAAATATTTGCCTGTGCAATTTTTTGCTGTTTTAACGTCATTTTTCATGTTCCATTTCTAGTTGGAATGCACGTGAAGAGCTCGTAGTTTCGGATAAAGGAGTCTTACAAATAAATAAATAACTTATTAATTATTTCAGGAGAAACACTACAGGCGCATGCATATACATCACTTATACAGCCACGACACCTGAAGACTGAACTCCCACGCCTGTCCTAGGAGCCTGCTCGAATAGGGGCGGGAGTCCAGTCTCTGGACAGTCGCATAAAATGCTCTCCTCTCATCCGCTTAGCGAGGGCTCGCGCAAAGGATGTGAAAAATTATCGCTGGTGTATTGCAGAGAGAGCAGTTAGGGTTGTTTCCATGTGTGGACTTATGGAGGCAGTGCCTTCTACATGCGACGCCAAGCCTTAACTGGCTGCACTGAGTTTCCTGTCCCTTTCAGGCCTCATTAGGGAGCGGAAACCGGAAACCTGCACGCAGCCTGTAAAGGCGATCCTATCGATAGCTTGGGCCATCCAACTGCGATTCCATGGCAAAGTCTATGAAATGCGATCGGCTTGCATCATCAGCTCCAAACTGAGGAGGAGGAGGAGGATATAGAAGAGGAAAGGCAGGGAGGTTAACCGAAAGAATAATCGGTTTGCTACCCTACACAGGGGGAAGGGGGTGAGATTCTGATTAAAGACCCATTCTCACGGTGAGGGGTTGTGTAAGCGTCCACCTGTTCATTACCCTGGGCTTCGGAGTGGCTGAGAATCCTCTGAAGCCTGTTCATTGCGTGTGTGTGCAATGAACAGCCCGGTGCAAGTGTCCTTGGGTAGGCTGTTCCGGATAGCGGACCCAACCCCACTTGGTTGTGAGTTTGTTATCGGCTTGTGTTCTGTTTTCTTCAGGCCGCTGAGAAGAGATTAGAAATGGCAACGTGGTGCCGCTTTCATTCCTCTAGCAAAGAAAAGTGTGAAGTATTACGTCTAATAATGCGATCAGATACCGTTGCTGCCACGTTACGACGTTACCTTTTATTTATAACTTGATGGTAGCGCAAGAGTAACATGTGACACCGGAGGCTGCCCTCAAAATACATCAATTTCATGTGCGCCGAAGCATAAATATGACGTTTACATTACTGCACATATTTTGTATCCCTCCTGGAGTGCACACGCTTTATGTATCATCCGCAGTCAGATATTTGTTTAGCTTCAAACTTTTGAACAGGAGATTTTCGGTCTAATCTGGCCAAGCTTCTGAGGTCCCACCATTATTTCCGTTTGGTCGAAAACTCAAATTTCATTCTTTGAGTTTGCCTTCCCGTTTACTTCTTTTGTGGAAAATATCTACCAACGGGTTTTGAATCGAAAACAGTCCTGGTAAAAAGTTGTTGATACCGCAAAGCAATCACAGATGAACAAGAAAATAGTACACCTCGCCGCATTCACCAAATAATCTACGAAATATCAGCACATGAAAACTGCATAGCTGACATTATCATAACCGTCACCGCAATTGAAGCCTCTGCCGTGGATAGGCTAACAAGTGACGACCAATTAGCTTGAGTTGAGCCACTCGGTCGCAACTTCCGATAGTTTGTCGAGTTCATCGTCACAACATTAATTTGTCTCTAGTTCAAACTCTAGTTCAAAAAAGACTAGTTCCGACGCTCTGTATGCTTCGAGAGAGAAATATAATAACGCTTGCATGAGCTTTTTGTGCGCGCGTTGTGCTTCTAGCGCTGCTGCTTCCCAAGCCAACTATCTTGTCCAGCTTAGATGGATAGATGAATATTTATCACTATCTCCTTTGTATCGAGGTGCTGAAAAGTATCACCTGGCCATTAATTCCTAGTGTGCTCAATATTTTCGGATTAACTTCCGATTTTCTTTTCCTACTTTTAAACTTCTTTCTTGGCTTGCTGCACCAATCCTCTAGTCATCTCTTTCTTGTTTCTGCTTTTTAAAAAATAAAATGCGCTGGCTGTTCCGAAACCCCAATGCGTCTCGAACTCCTGCGGTTGAAAATATTGTCACGTGCCCAGCACCGCGCGGCCTCCGGCCTTAGTCGAAACGACAAGGAAGCGGGGGTCAGGCTAGACCTGACTTTGGGATTAAAAGGACCGACCTCATTCTTGGGCTCTCCCCTACACCTACCTGCACGGCTCTCCTAGGGTCGTGACAATATCTTCTAGCGTTTCTCTGTCTTGCGTGCAGTAGCAGCAAATGGCATCCTTTGTATAAAATTTTGCTGGCAACACTTCGTCCTAAAGCACCCAGCCCTATAGCCTCGAAAAGTAAACCACTCCCTTTGGAATTTCACTAAGCTTCCCAGCGTGCTAAGGTGCTACCCAGCGAGTGTTTTTTTTTTCTATTAACAACTCGTTGACATAGCATTGGACTAAATCCTGCTTGACACACGTAAAAGGACTTTACTTCTGTACTAAGAAGTCACGAAGGGATCTGTGCATTCGTTTGTTTTTAAAAATCGGTTTTGCATGGTTGTGTCAAAACTCCCGCTTCTCTTATAGCTAATTAAATGTCTGCTAAGCTGCAGTACATTAGATACCGCAGGTTGCACTAATCTTGTCGCGTAAAAAAACCATAAAAAAATAGAGCCACTTGTGCCAAGCGCGCACAGCACTGACCCAAGGGAACTCATTCACGCATCCGTCTCGTGCGGAGAGCGCGGCCGCTCCCAGCGGCGATAGCTCGTTGCCATTCCTGTTTACTTTGGCTCCAGCCGCGGCCCATAAGGCGGCGGCCGGAGCTCCCGGATCGCGGCAGCGAGCGCTCCACTAAATCTCGCAGCGGGCTTGAGACCTGGATGGACGCTAAGCCCTTCCATTTCCCACGACCTTCGGCCCTTAATGCGGATCAGGCTTCCTCGGAAGATCGCGCTGCATTAGGACTGCCTCCGAATTGATTCCGCACGTCAACCACCACCTCGGCTCGATCGTTTATTTTGGCCTTTCTTCCAACACAAGCGAGCTCCTCTTCTGCCACTCCCCCCTCATCGGCACTTCGACGGTCCCTTCGTATTGGTTATATCCTTGTTGTGTTTTTTTCTGTATTTGTACGTCAGTTTCTTGTCCTCTCAACTAAAGTTGCGGTCATGTCTTTCCTTTGCAGGATGTGGGGTCCTGATCTTCATTTGTTTGTGCAAACGCGCTTCGTCTCACACCCGATGAGCTATTATGGGTGAGGAGGAGGAGGAAACTCTTCATCTTTACCCCAGCTACTGCAGCAATCAAGAATATACTAAGATTACACTGCCTAAACACTAGCGCGACGCGTGCCGTTATACTGCAGTAGCCTATGGTGGCTGTGACGAAACCATTGATCTTGTTAAAGCAGAAAAGGCGCCAAAGCTTGTTGTGTGGAGAGAAGTAAGAGCGATGTGCATATTTGGTGCACGTAACAAAAAAAAAAAAACTGGCGTACTAGTGGAGACCTGCGTGTGGTAATATATCTCTCACAGTGTTCCGTGCTCTGACATTCTGCGATTTCCAAGCAAGTTTATTTGCTAAGAATGGGTTCTATAGAAATACAGGTTTGAACATAGATACTCTACATGTGATAATGTGCAGCTGTAAAATGCTAATACGAGCAGGTGAGAGGTCCAGTTCCAGCTTTGTGACTGCAATATACAAGTGTCACGAAAGTGAAGAAAGGGTTGTTACTTGCATGAGGTCACATTCAGTGATCTTAAGCGAATCTAATTTCTGTGTTAACGGATAAGAAAATGAGAATGCGTGACACCGTTCTCTGCACTTCATGAACTCACGAAAACCATCTCACTACCGATATAACTCGAGGGTCTTGAATATGTATGTCCTTTGCGACCATTGCTAGAGGAAGCGAGAGTGTATGAAGGATGTGGTTCAAGCGCTCAGAAAAGAAGAAGAAAAAAAAAGAAACAGCATTCTTGGAAACAACTTACTTTTAGCAGACCATCTATTATGAAAGTCAACACAAGCTAGACACGCAACGCATTTATTACGTTTCTAGGGCTCTCTGGTCTCTATTATGGGTTTCTCGACAGAAATGCCTATTTGAAACGCGGCAAGGAACGCTGCATTGCCATAAAGCTAGGCGTGCTTACATCCTTTGCTGCGCAAGAAGAAAAAAATGCTACTTGAGTGAATATATCTGTTCTTGAGTTTCGACCATATTATCTCAGAAATGAAAAAAAAAAAGTAGACTTCAGTCTATTCGTGCACATTACACGGAGTGAAATAGTTTGCTGTCATAATTACGAGTAATTGGGGAGTAGTTTTGAGATTAATGTTCCGCTTTTCCAGCGAAACAGTCACTGTTGATTTTCAGCTCTTTCGGAAAAAGAATGCCTGTTAAAATCGCGGATGCCTGCATACGCGCAGTGTCTTCCACTCGCTTGAAGCGTGGCTCCTGTAAATTCACTCCCATCACGTCATAGCATATACATAAAAGAAAATAATAAATATGCATTTGCAGAGGCTACACTACTTCGAGTATTATCTAAAAATCCTGAAAGTGTAAAACTGCGATGTGGTGCGAATTCATATTCCTGTGCGGCAATACATTGCGCTATCTAGTAAGGTTTTGCGTTGCCATTCTGTTATTAACAGCCGGGTCGGTGCAAGCACCTTGCAATATAACGCTTTGAAACCTTCAAAGTCGGTTAGAGGCCCTTGTATATTATGAATATTCTTTGTCATATAACTTTTTACCCTTCCTCATTGGTCGCTACAGCGTGTGGCTACAGGACTAATATAAAAAAAAACAATAAAAGCAAAAGCAAAGGCGGTGTTGACGAGCGACAAAGCGACAAAAGTATGCATAGGAAAAAGTACCGTTGCGAGAAAAAAAGAAGCGCTGCCAGATCTTCAATATTGTTCCGAAGGCAGCCAATTCTGGTAGCCCGTACACAGCAAAGGAGTCTTCAACAAGCTGCATGCACTCAGCAACCAAATGCAACTGATGCACAGATGTGACTTGAAGGGCAAAGTAAAGAAAAATTCGTTGATCACATCGAACGAATTTTTGCCATTTAGGCGTTTTTTTCTACCAAATGTAATATCAGTTAATCCGCCAGCCTGCATTTGCTGCAGCACGAATACGAAAGCGTATCGAGGAATTATATACTTATGCACTTTAATTACCTATATTTTCCTTTATCAAGCTGCTAGGCTCCTGAAGAGGTTATTGCAGGCATCAGCGCTTGCAGAAAAACTCGAAGTTACCCGTAGATGTTTTTGCTTCGTGTACTTCTATTCACTGCGTTTGAAAGTGCGCAATCACAGCAGTGTGCGATATCGTTTACGAATGTATAGTATATTGGGCACCACTGTGGCCCTTCTGTGGAATCGATGGATATAAGATTCCGAGCATGCCCAACGTTGTTCCGCGTTTTTACTGGACCGGTAGAAGTTTCATACGTTAGCACTGGCGTGCGCGCGAAGTAAGTTGGGATGTGGCACATTGGTTTAGACGGCAACTTTTCGCGATCACGAATGTCCTAACAGTGCTTCGACCATGATTTACTACACGGTGCCTACTCATTGTTTTGCTGTCATAGACTATTACAAAGTTTGAACCACACGACATCTGTGTCAAAACGTTAGCGGGCCGCTTCTCGCAGATCTTGACTTGTAGCTCACCCGCGTGGAAGGGCCCATGTGGGCAGCCGTCAGTGCTCTAGGCAGCAAGCATAAGTGAGCCCGTACCAAGTGTCAAGTTCCTCAAAAGCGTTCTCCCGCCTCCTGTAGTTGTACTTCCGCTCCAGTTGTCCTGTGCGGGTTATGTGGCAGGACTGTTATCGCTTGACCTAGACAATAGACATGGGAAATAATAAAATTTTGGTTTTATTGGGGTTGAACGTCCCAAAGCGACTCAGGCTACGAGGGACGCCGTAGTGAAGGGCTCCGGAAATTTCGACCACCTCTGGTTCTTTAACGTGCACTGACATCGCACAGTACACGGGCCTCTAGAATTTCGCCTCCATCGAAATTCAGCCGCCGTGGCTGGGATCGAACACGCGTATTTCGGGTCAGCACCCAAACGCCGTAACAACTGAGCCACCGAGGTGGGGTGGAAATAATAAAATATCCCACCTGGTAAAGAGCTGGCTAAACGAAGCGGTAGACAAATATTATGCGCAACTCATCTAGTTTAGACGTTGTTGCTCTTAGGGATATTGTGATATAGCTGAAACGATGCCCTATCAGTGATATTGCAAGCATGTGCGAGGCACTGGTTAATGAAAACTTGAATAAATGAATAATCGGGAGAAATTTTCATTTGATGGCATTATACCGTTAAACGAAAATCAAACCCGTAGTCTTTTTCATGTTTGCTAAGAGTTTGATGCCCTGATCTCCCTTCTAATGTGAAAATCGCTTCCACCTTATCAGCTGGCCGAATGCGTTCGGTTTCACCAATAGCCTCAATATTTGCCCATGCCCTTTCTTCGTATGAGGCTGGACTTAAACATCACCTGGCCGCATTTCACTGCCTTCGATTCGAAGTGCACTCACCCTTTTTTGTGTATTGTGCCGCTGGCAAAAAGGTCCTTCCTGTTTGTCTTGGTTTCAGGGCTCATGTTTGCTAAATAAACAGTTTTCAAGAATAAATGAAATCTTTTGGGTATACCCACAACTAATGGAGACGTAAACACATAAAAATGGAGTTGGAATAAATGGAAAGAAAACATAAAAACGAAGGCTCTCAATAGGCGGTGCCTGATATTGCCCATCGCATGATGCGCTCGAATCGAAAAACCACAATGGCCCGCAGCGGGCTCGAACAGTCGACCTACCGCGGACTTGGAGGAAAGAAAATAAAGAAAATAAAGAAAGAGAACGACAGAAGAGGATACCGATTTTGAAGCTTGCGCCTCGCAGGGATTTGTTTTCATCTTTTCATGCTCCTTTCTATCGCAAAAATTCTAAGTGTCTTTATCCGCCTATCCCTATAACGAGGTGTAGACATTAACCACCTGTATTAGTGTACACACGCAGAGGAATTCAGAGTATGAGGACATATGCGTGTACACGTGATTATTAATTCGCCACTCATAGTGCGTCATCATGATCATCATCAACTCAGCTATGCCCACTGCAGGACAAAGTCCTCTCTTCCTGATCTCCAATTACCTTTCTCCTGTGACTGCTGCGGCCATCCTATCCGTGCAAACTTCCTAATCTCCTCAGCCTGCCTGACTCTTGGGCGCCCACTGCTACGCTTTCCATCTCTTGGAATCTATTGCATCAGCGCAAGAGACCATCGGGTATCTGTTCTTTAGAGTGCATGCCCTACCCATGTCCATTCCTTCTTCTTGATCTCGCTACAGGATATCGTTAACTCGCGTCCGTTTTGTGAGCCACTCGTCTCTCTTCCTGTCTCTTGACGGAACACCTACCATTTTCTTTTCCGTAGCCCACTGCGCTGTCCTCAATTTAAGTTCAAGCCGTTTCGATAGTTTATGCCAATTAGGTGACCCAGGCAACATGCGACTACATACTTTCCTCCTGAGGGACAATGGTGAACTGTTGCACATGACTCAAGAGCACGTGCCAAATACGCACTACCCAGTGTTGTAGGCGTTACCGAAAAAAAGTAACTAAATACGTTACTCGTTACACTAAAAAAAAAACGCGTTACCGCCCTACGTTACCTACAAAAAAGGTAACGCGTTACCGTTACCGTTACCGAAAAAAAGTATCGCACGTTACTTCGCCGTTACTCCATGGCTATAAATTTTAATCAGTGCGTCTTCGCTGTAAGAACTCAAAATAACAATTTTATAAAGCTCCTATTTCATATAATTCCAACTTCACAAAGAAAACATAGCTGAACTCAACAAATTTACAGTATTTCTGGTGTGCTTCTGCTTACGAAATTACGCGGAAATTGTGTAGCAATAAAGAAATGCTTAAATGGTTGGTTTGGTTGGTTTATGGTGTTTAACGTCCCAAAGCGACTCAGGCTATGAGAGACGCCGTAGTGAAGGACTCCGGAAATTTTGACCACCTGGGGTTTTTTAACGTGCACTGACATCGCACAGTACACGGGCCTCTAGAATTTCGCCTCCACAGAAATTCGACCACCGCGGCCGAGATCGAACCCGCGTCTTTCGGGTCAGCAGCCGAGTGCCATAACCGCTGAGCCACCGCGGCGGCAGAAATGCTTAAATGTCATAGTTCCGGAAAAAAATATATTTGCGCACATAAAATTTTTTTTTTACTTGAATCTGCAAAAATGCGAGTGTTTACGTCAAGGTGTTCAAGGGCAGCTTCGCTCGCTTAGGAACTCAATAACCAGAAACGTAGCCGCAGTTGCAGATAGAAGCAGCCGGTTGAGTGCATTCCCCTTTTCTGTGCTGTACCATTGTACTCTTTCGACGGCTCTCTTGGGGCCATCTTGAAGTAAACTGGCGACATTCCTGAGTTTGCTCAGAAGAGGGAACTGCTTCCACCATGAATGCGAGAGTGTCGCCTGGGAACGAGTTCTTTTGGTTGGAAAACAAGCTTACGCAGAAACTGACTTACAGATTTCTGCAAATGGTCCATTAGTGGCTCGGCATGCGTCCACTCTTTAGAGAGTTGTGTGTGGGAGTGGTTTGGGGGTGAAGACAAGTGTGTGACTGCGTGTTCGTTCTTTTCTTTTAGTTGAGTGCGTCGTCAAGGGCAGGTGTTTTTTGACATGCATTCGAGCCGCAACAAGGGTCGTCGAGAACACCGGTAGATTTTGTTTATTTGCAAAATCATTTTCGGCGTTTTTTTTTTTGAAAAAGAGGCAGAAGGGGACAATTTAAATAAAAGGTAACTAGTAACGTGACACCTCACGTTACCGAAAAATGTTAACGTAAGTACGTTACCCGTTACCGTTCCGAAATGGTAACGAGTACGTTACTAAGTTACCGAAAAAAGTAATGCGTTACCGGTAACGCCGTTACTTGTAACGCGTTACCGACAACACTGGCACTACCTGACTCTATTCTCCTCGGTATTTCACTATCATATTGTGCATGTGCGCTCAGTATTTGGCTTAGACAGATGTTTTCCCTTACTGCTTGAAATTTCTCGATGCTCACTGTAATTTGCGGTCCCCTTCCCGGATTTTACTATTGATCATTACCTTATTTTTTTTTTCACATAAACTCTTAGTCACATCGTACAAATTTAAAAGTGTAGCTCCTCAGTCACGAATTGCAGTTGCAATCCCAGGTTACATAGCGAGTCAGAGACACTGTAATCCTTCCGGACATCCTCAGGTTGGTATTTTATCCTTTTTCCTCGGCAGGACTTCGGCCACCGTGCAGTCCCCATAGTTATTTTCTAACAGTTTTACATATGCTTCTTCCAAGCCCTTAATACGCACTAGTATTTTATTACGACGCTAAAAGAACTAAAGAGAGAGGAGGAGAAGAAAGTGCGGCAGTGGTATGATTCACGCTTACACAGTGTGTACCGCAGCAAAGACGTGCCATTTCATTCCTAAAAGAATGCGGGTCGCACCGTCATGCACAACCGCGACGGACAACTATTACCTTGCTCCGTGCTACCGGTCTCTTATTTTAGAGAGAGGGCGCAGCTGCCACTCGATCTGCCTGGCAGCTCCTTTCTAACAACACTGCCTGAAAAGGCGGCCTTTCCGACTATGTGGACTCCACTCTATCGGGGATGACAAGAAATTTATTCGACTTTTTGGCGGTCACTGAGAAGATATCGGGTGAGGTAGGCTTGGCGACTCGCTTCGCGCAGCTAGGCACAGGTCAGCCGAGCTGAGTACTTTCGTCTTGCATCCATTGTGCAGCATCTTTTTGTACTCGAGCTCAAAAGAACGCTTTCGGCGTTCATATATCTGCTCAGTCTGTCGCCATACTCGTGCGACGCAGATGGTGCCGGCTTTATCATTTATCCTCTCAGTCACGGGCTCACGATTAAGATAGGGTGACAAAAAGTCTTCTCAGACACTCACGCCCTTTCTTACTACTGCAAAAACGGTGCCCTTTATGGTAACCTGCTTGAGGCCGTTTATTTACAGATTCATTCTTTCTGGCAGAGGCTCATTAGGAAGCACTGAAGCTATTTCACCGTGACCTCCGCCATTCTGGCGCAGTGCTTACTTGGCGTCGGTAAAGAACAGGTTTTTCTCTCTCAAGAATCCCATACCTAGCTCACGTTAATTATCTTTCTAGAAAAAAGAAAAGCTGCTCACGCTCTCAATTTAAGTACAACCGTGCGATCTAAAATCCACAGAAGGAATGTGAAGTTATGGACAAAAGAGTTTTTTTTTTCAGCATTCGTCAAAATGCAATCGGCGAACATGCACCTATTTTTCTGAAGGGCTCCTAACTCACGCTTATGATTTCTCTTGTTTGCTCGCTTTGTTTAAACCAGCATGATTTGAAAGTCACTTGCAATTCTGTTTCATCGTAGCGAATCCCGGAAATAACATGCAAGCAGTGGCCGGTGCCCAGGCTAAGAGGGCGGAAGAATGAGTATAAGAGAACGCAGTTATCAAGTTCTACCCCTGTGTGCGACTGGACCATTGTCGGGTTCCCGTAGCACGTTCCCCCCCCCCCCCCCCCCCCCCCCCCGCCGCCATTGCGCGCGCTATATTGGGCACGCGCAGGTAAACTCCTACACACTTAAAGGAGAATACGAGAGCATCAAAAGCAAAGAAAATTAGTGGTGGTTCAGAGGTTTTATCGCAAACATTTGGAAAAAAAAAACAAATACCCGAGCTGAAAAGTAAGTGAGTACTTGAATTGTTCTGCGTGCAATAATGTTGTGCTTCTCTAACGCCTAACATCCCAGTGGCAGCATTTCTCCTTAATGTCCTAGTTATATGAGCCTCCCATAGTTGATTGTGCTCATCCTTTTGCGTACAGTGCAGTTGGCGTCTTGATTTTTTTTTTTTCCAAAAGCGCGTACTTTCAGTAGAGTCATTACTAGACTACTCTGTGCGAGGTTCCTGCGGACGTGAGGCGGTGCTAATCGGAGATAAAAGGTGCGGAGGAACATGCGCGCGCTTTACCTGTGCGTTCTAATATGCACGCGAGCAACGAAGCGGATGCTTCGACAGGAGGTGGTTTTAGCACCCCCTTCTGCGGCAGAAAATTAACGGCAATGTTTCACGCGCTACCCCAAAAGGAAAATTCAACGCATTTTTAGCACGCGGTATGGACTAAGGAGCTAATGTCATCGACTACGGGAAAACCACATTCGAAAGACAATAACAAAGCGACCGGAACAACGCTTTGGTAGCCATATTTTTCTCCTAACTGTCGGACCAGCGAAGGTTTAGTTGCTATAATTAAGATTATTTGCGGACTTCCGGAGTATATTAAAACAATCTAATGGGGGCTATAGTTTCCTGCTTACATACTAATCACGCAACGCACGCCCCGTTGGTGTGCCTGTGATGGCGTTGATGCCTTCACGGTGACGCGCAGAGTTTGGAAAAGTGCAGCACCGAGTTTTTGAGAGAAGTCCAGTTAGTTGTTTGCAGAAAGGTTGCATTCGTGGTGATCTCGTTTATCTTTGTACTGACGCTAAGTGCTTCTCAGTCCTTGAAAAAAAATATACATTTTTTTTTTTTGCTAAGGCTGCCGTCCTTGAAATCTGGCTTTCAAGAATAAATTCGTTCGTAAATGTTTATGCAAGACAAAGGCCAGTGCTAATCTCGATGCAGGCTTTTCTGAAATTAGACAGCTTTTTTTTTTTTTTTAGCAGACCGCAAAGTTGTTTTGCTCCATCCTTTCGTGCTCGTCGCGATTAGATATCGACGCCATGTTGGCGACGCGAGAGGAGAATTGAGGCACTTCCAAGCTTATAAACACAGTCGGTTCAGTGGGATGTTTTAATGCCACTTGCCGGTCGGTGTTTATCACGCTACAGTGTTCCAATTATTGAGCTACTTGTTTTCTCGCCTTGTTTGAAACGACGATATAAGACAAGCAGCTCCGTTGGCTTTCCTTTCTTAAACAGCCTTGAGAAGTATCGAAGGCGTATAGCCTAAGCATAGACGACACAGACGTGTAATTATTGTATCGATTTTTTCGGGGTGCCCGCTGGCGCTTCGCTCCAGAAAATAATGCAGTCCGGCAAAAAAATAAAAAAGAAAGCAATGGAGCCCGATAGGCTTCCGATCTGTTCGCCCCAGCTCCGGCGACTTTCTTTCTTCGGGTGCACCGCAACTCCGGAAGCCAGCATGGCTGTTGGAGGAACGCACTTGACCCGGGCCCCAATTAAATCGACAAAGCCACGCTTTCCGCAGGAGTGCACGCCACTTGGGCAGCGTTCGAGGACCACTCCTCCCTGAAAAGCCGCTGCAGCAGCAGTGGTGGCGCGCAGAAACTCAAGTGTGCGCCCAGTTTGCTTGCTTTTTTTTGCTCCTTTTTCATTATTTCTCAGTTAGTATAGCAGTATGATGTACGCTGCTTTGGTTGTGCTGTGTAGAAGTATAGAAAGCTAAATCACACTTATTTTTCTAACCTTCTCGTTCACCGATGTGAAATCTTTGTTCTGCAATGTGCTCTTCGCGTTTTTCGCGATGTTTATGGGCATCGTTCATTTGCGGTGTAGAGGGTGTTTGCTAGTAGCATGAAGGTAGCTAATAATTAAGGAACTCGAAAGTCAAAACAGAACGAGAGTCGTGCTGGGAGCGCAGCACAGGATCTTATATGGGGATCTTATATCGAGCAGGATCTTATATCGAGCAGGATCTTATATCGAGCCAGTGGAGCAAGAACAGCCTATAATAGGATCAAAGAGCGCCCGAAAAATCCACAGATGTTTTAGGTGACTTCCTTTTTTAATATCCAAGTTTATTATCTTGACGTGTTTGTGCGATATCGTCACTTGTGAGTGCTTTAGTTGCTTTGTTACTGAAAAACTGACTCATGTTACTGAAAAAATTGCACATGATTAATTTTGAAGGTGAGGACTGAAAGCGATATTAGCATAGTAATATGTAACCTGCGGGAGTCATTTTTTTTTTGCGTGCGGTAGTTTTAAATCACGAGCAGCGTTAGCAAACAAACATAAGACCTTTGATATCAGTATTTACCTTTAAAATGGTTTGCACATGGTCAGTGTGTTCGTGGACCTGCATGGTTTAGTAATTAAGATGCCGACATTTTTTGAATTCAGCAATTGGTTTTACTCAATTACTCTGTTGTTTTTTCACGTTTCCGGTCATATATATGCCCAAGATCACTTCCTTTGGGTTACAAAGCGCTTGACTTCATGTAAGGCTGCAGGATTATGAGCAGTTATTTTCAGAAGTTGCTAAGCCACGCCTACAGAGGAGGACTGTCTGGTTGCTAGCCTAGCATGCTACTCCAGGTGAGGGTGAAAGAAGATTTGGTTTTGGTTTTGTGGGGTTTAACGTCCCAAAGCGACTAAGGCTATGAGAGACGCCGTAGTGAGGGGCTCCGGAAATTTCGACCACCTGGGGTTCTTTAACGTGCACTGACATCGCACAGCACACGGGCCTCTAGAATTTCTCCTCCAAAGAAATTCTAGCCGCCGCGGCCGGGATCGAACCCGCGTCTTTTGGGCCAGCAGCCGAGCACCATAGCCACTGAGCCACCGCGGCGGCGGGTGAAAAAAGAGAAGAAGGATAAGGTGAAAAAGAGTGGGAAAGAGAAAAATTAAGGGTGAAAGGTGTCATGAAGCATACTCAACACTCACGCGCTCACAAACACGCATTATTATCAAAGCGTGTCCACCAAACCCGAGTCCCTAAGAAAAACTAATAATGCTTTTGTCCCTCGCGCAGCCGAAGCCGCATCATTCCAGGATCCAAGAACATGCTCCAGGTGCACGGGATCGTCATCACGGAGCCCTAAAGCACTTAACAGTGCCTTGCGATGGTTATTACAGATTTTGCAGCGGCAGATCAAGTGTTGAAGATCCTCGCTCAGACCACATGTCGGGCACAGAGGGCTACCTGATGCAGCAATTTTATGAAGATAGAATTTCGTGAGGGCAATTAACGTCCAGGCGAATTCGGTGCAGGCAATTGCGATCACGTCTATCTAAATTGCATGGCATGCGGAAGTCACAAGTGCGGTCGATACTAAGAAATGGTTTATACTGACGCTGCCGATCACACCACAAAGAGCGTTGCATCTGCCAGGATTTAGTAGCCAGTAGTCTCGCTCCACCACTACGAGAAAAGGGTATGAGTAGGAGCAAGGAGGTGTCGCCATCTGCCGACCTCGCCGCACCGTCAGCGTGATCGCTGCCTGCGAGGCCGCAGGGAGCGGGTAACCACTGCAGCACAACATGGTGACATAGCTCACATGCCTGGGTATGTAATCTGTTCAAGTCGTCGATGATCTGCTTTTGGCGGCATCCTGATGACTTCATCGATTGTAGTGCAGCGCGAGAGTCACTGAAGATAAGCCCACGCTGTTGGCGGTTGTTGCAGAATGTAAGTAAATGCTGCTCACAGAGCAGCCAGCTCGGCAGCAGTAGTCGAGGTGCAGTGACTGAGTGTCGCTGAAATTGTGGTGTGCGTTGATGGAATTCAGACGCCCATTTCTGATGAGATGGATGTGTCAGAGCCATCAGTGTAGATGTGGCGGTGCGCATTGTAGCAACCATAAATGTGCTCAAAAACAAAGTATTTAAGAACAGGATTGGGGGTGTTTGTTTATCTTTTAATACCAGGGACTATTGTCTTGATTTGCCATGCTGCGTACCTCCTCCAGAGTTTTCTCCTGGGCAGCGCGACTAAAACTGCACCACATATATACTATGCTTTTTACTCGATTCTTTTGTTCCTTTGCTGATGTAGACAGCTCTTAGTAGACTGCTCACGGCAGCAACTTGAGCACAAATATAATAAACGGACGCAAGCAACGTGATTAGATTGCGCAAATTTAGTAGCAGACCTCAGAAGAAGATTCGACAGCGCAAAATCGAGTTTAGCTGGCTTTGTTTACAGCGAGCGAAGAGAATCTTTAGACTTGGAAAACAAGCTTTAGAAATCGCATTACAGAAACCGTCGTCACGCCATTCACGTTTGTGATGCAGCGTTTCGAGGACTGTGTTCGAGCTACGTTCGTTTTTCTACAAAATCTAGTCGGAGAAAATTTAAATAAAGGCTATAACAGATTCACCGTGGAATCCGTTTAGGCGTTCGCTGTGCGAGAAATTGAACAAGCTGCGATACGCCAAAACGTTTCTTAGCCGCCGAGTAAGCTGCCTTGTGTACGCTGGTCAGGCGTATTATTCTCGGAGCTTTCGTTGAACATTAACGAATGCATTCATTATTGGGCCAAAGTCCGTGCTGTTTTGAGTTTATTTTTTCAGCAATCTTGGGAATAAAATTGAGAATAGGGATAGTGCTTCAGTACCTAAAGTAGACAAGTGTGCTAATCCGAGTTGATTGTCTTTCGCACAGAAGTCTTCGTGGCTCTTGTACTGCATACATCGAAAAAATACAGTACAGCCTCCCTGATTTTTAATAATATAGCGCGAGCGTCGACCGAACTGCTGGTCAGCGCCTTATAACGGCGATAAGCGTGCAACAAGGCGAGAGTTCGCGCACGCGCACGAAGGCAGAGTGTCGTCTGCTACGCTGTTCCGAGCACGAGGGCACACGCCCTGCCACAATATCAGTTCGCTAGATCCCGCCAAGCCGTAGAGCGCATGCGCATGATTAATATGTGAGACTGCATGAGACATGATTTCTTTCCCTCTTTTTTTTTGCCTACTACGGGAGGCCAGCCTGGCGATGCAAAGTTACGATAAGAAAAAATAAAAGGAAAGAAAGTATCACATATTAATCATGCGCATGCGCTCTACGACGTGGCGGGATTTAGCGAACTGATATTGTGGCAGGGCGTGTGTCCTCGTGCTCGGAACAGCGTAGCAGACGACGCTCTGCCTTCGTGCGCGTGCGCGAACTCTCGCCTTGTTGCACGCTTATCGCCGTTATAAGGCGCTGACCAGCAGTTTGGTCGACGCTCGCGCTATATTATTAAAAATCAGGGAGGCTGTACAATGCAATAGAATACAATACAATATAAGCTTGACGGGGCCCATGAGGTCATTACATGGCAGCGTCACAGTGAGAAAAACAGTGGAAGTTTAAAAAGAGGACAATAATATAGAGAGAAACAACCGATAACAACCATAGCAGTTTTTGACAAGTTCTGTTTTCTTTCCTTCGCTCGCTGCATGTTAATACGTTCTTTGAAACATAAAGGTCTCAGCCGTTACTGACGGCGCGTCTTATATGGACGCAAATGAAGGAAGCGGTTGCAAACTATGCGTTTTTCGCACCTCAAGCAACAAATCAGAGCGCAGCGAAATGAGGGGCTCTAAGCTGCCCAATAGCAGTCGCGGTTATGACCAACTTGAATCTTGACCATTCTTCTCTGCCACATATTTGTAAAAAGCATCAGTGCATCAGCTTGCAGTAATCCCACCTCCTCCAACCTGCCCCCTCTTTTTTTTTTTTTTTTGCCTCGGACAAGTGAGTTGCTGATGAAAGTTCTTAGGGAGCGTAAATATATTGAAGCCAGCACGCGCCATGCAGAGGCGAATTAAAGATTGGTTTAAAGAAATGGGTCTCCGGCGACACTAAGTACGCAGAAGCTAACGCGAGGAGCATTAGTTGGCCGCTTTTAGGCGATAAGCGACGCCATCAGCGCGCATAAACGGCGCAAGCTGATGGCAGGAGGACAGTCAGGACAGCACGGGGGCTAAAGACTTGGCCGTTTGGGCCAGCGGGATCGATGCGCTGGCTCCATCTTTCAGAGCTGGGCTATTTGGGCGCGAAGTATTTCCGAAACGGATAGGAGTATTTAAGCTGCTTCACCTCCGTCACTGATAGATTCTGTAGCGCTAAGGCCAATGCTTCTGTCGCATTGCGCTGCTAGTTATTCACCCTTCTTTTCACTTCAGTCGCCGGCAAATGTCGGCGCCTAAAGGCGGGCGCGAATCCGTCCTACTCTCCTCAGCGCACCGTCATTACCGGGAGCTCTGCAAGCGCGCGCAGAAGCAGCAATCATACGTGACCGGTGCAACCACAGCGGCATGCAGCACGGGCCGTCCGGCTGCTTCAGAAAACACCAAGCTTGCGCAACTGCTCATGCCACAGCATATTTCTGGGTTGCTTCATTTTTACTCTAGCATAAGGAGGTTTTAATTTTTGCGATTATTATTATTATTATTATTATTATAAGTAGTAGTAGTAGTAGTAGTAGTAGTAGTAGTAGTAGTACCACTGCCATCATCATCATCATCGTCATCATCGTGGTCACCATCGCTTAACAACTCTTATACCTGACTTTGTTGGTGTCAGTGTCGAAGGTGATCATTGTATTCTGGTTCCATTACACCAAGCACTTCAACTGTCTTCTCCTGAAGACCTGAACTGTCGCGGCGTGTGCGTCTTGTACTTGTACAGGCTACAGAAAAAAAGTAACCGATTACAATTACAATTACTATACCTGAAATGTAATTGATTACAGTGGTCCATTACAGCCAAAGGAGCTGAAAATTACAGAAAAGTAATCGATTACTATTGCGTTATTTTTATTCCAACTTTTAATGCCATAATGCAAACTTACTTAGACTACAATGAACTACCGCGGATAGCTTGATATTTTGTTAGATGTTATTAATTATTAATAGGAGTTAGTTTTCGAAGTCGTCATCGCTCATTTTTTCACGTTTCCAACTAAAGAGATCTGCACCTACACTGAACACTCTCTCAGTATATGCTTCGGAGGGAAGGGCGGTACTATAGCGTATGACCACCTTTCGCACCAGCTCCTAGTTGCCCCTCGGGCTTGCATGCCCGGTAGCTCGTACCACAACAGAGCGCGGCCTGCTCATGAGGAGCTACGCTAACGTGCCGGCTTTTTTTTTTTCTCATTTCTTTTTAGTTCTCTTAACTTCCGCTGACTGTGCAGGGTATGTCCCCACACCACCCGGACGCTGCCTGCTGACGTCCCTTTGCATCTGTGTTCACCTGAGCTCGGTTTATTGTGGTAGGTTGCGGGCGCGTACTTCTGGAATTTTAAAGCTGTGGGCTGCGGCCAACGTGCTCCGAATTTGTGAAGGGATTTGCAACGTTCTTGAAACCGTCGAATCGAACGAGATTTTTAGCTTCTGAGTTCTGATCTACAAGCCGAACGCCAGTACGAAAATCCAAACTTTTTTTTTCCACGAGTTTCATCTGACGGTCGTGCTCAACCGGCGGCCTAATAGGATATCTTGAGCAGCAGACAGTGAGCCAATCACTGAAACATCCATGAGGCACGAGGCTCGCATGAGGATAGCTCACAATGGGGATATTTAAGGCGCAGGCTCCTTTCCCAAGCCGTGCACCCAAGAAAGCCGAGCACCCGGTCGGGTCATGGCTTGTGCCCATTTGAAGAACCTAGCGGATACCTGGGTCACTGGAGTGCCGAGGCGGTAGCGAATAGGCTACCGTTTCCGGAGGTGCTGGGTGCAATAGCCTGTGCCGTCGGGTACCTATCGATTTTATAATGGGTACAAGGTTTCTCCCAGCATGGGGGTCGGCTCTTCTGGAGTCAAATGCTTGGGAAAAGGGTCTTAAACCAACCCATGCTCAGCGGCAAAATATAACAACTTTACCTCTGTCCACGGAACGGGGCACGACCGTGAGCACACCGCGCCTAATAGTTTCAAAAGGTACTCTCAAATTACTACCACATACGTTCATTCCGCGTATCTATGCGTATTAGCGAAAAGTAGGTTCACCGCGGAAGAAGAATGAAGTTTTTCTTCCTTGCAACTTAAGATCGCAGGGCAAGTTCACGCTTTCGGTAGACATGTTTGTTTGGCGGACGGCTCTTTCTGAGCTTCTGATTTTTTGGTTGCATTGTGAGGCACTTCTGCAATAGAACCTTAAAGGCACCGAGTGTAGATCTTCAACTTAGTTATTTGCACATTCTGAAAAAAAAAAAAAAACATTGAAGGGACACTTAAGCCCTACCTTAAGCGTGTAACCGGACAGCGTTAATAGGCTAATCCATGTATGCGGAATTGGTCATTGTGGACTCTACATTCATAGATGCCTAAGAGTGGTCACTTCTGGTGCAGTGGTGCAGCGGTTAGGCGATGGCAGGTGCTGCCACCGGTGGGGCTTATGAGACCCAGGTAGCTCTTCCCGAGCAACCTTTAGCGACCAACGATTAAATTAACTGTGACGGTGTGCAGTTCACTCACAGTCCGGTGGACAGGTTGTGATGACGCCACAAGGTCACGTGACCTGGACGGCCCACCTGCCACCTAGGTTGCTTCTCTGCGAAATTCTTCGCGGATTTCTCGCTCATGCCCAATGACGCCGACGTCGACGCCAGCCTTTCTGTGACACGGGCTCCTTAACGCTATCGCGTTGAAAAGTAAAAGTGCTAGAAAGGCCTGGACGAAAAGACAAGCCCGTCTGTGTCCTGTATGTGTCTTTTCGTCCTCGTCTTTACTGCCCTGTTATTTTTTCCAAGATAGAAGCCAACACGGACCACATACCTTTCCTTCTGGTACTGCAAAACACTCCTTACGCGCCTCCTTAAACTATATCGTCGCCTTCGTGCTCTGTGTTGAAGCCGCCATGTTGTTTGTAGTAGAGGTGTGTATAGGAGATAAATTGAACGCCATCTGACAGGACGGGACGTGAGTACAAAGCGGTGAAGTGATAATTTCAAGATGATAACTTCCTCAGGTGACACCGGTAACCCGATTGTGATCCGGACATTATCGCGCGCGATGCTTCTCCACAGCTGGTCAAGCCTGTCGCCCTGGCAAGAAGGAAACCTCCCCGCTAGTGCCAGCTTCCCATCAAGTTGAGGCTCTCGAATATGTACCGTTCGGCTTTGTTTCTGCGGAAAAAAGTAACTGATTACCAGCAGTCGATTACATAAAAAGTAGCTGAATTACCAGGAACATTACTCTTTGCGAAAAGTAATCAGTTAATTCCAAAATTAAAAGGAAATGTAATTTATTACAGGTAATAAATTTCGTGTAGCCCGTTACGTACAACTGTGGCCGATACGGACCACCTGCGATGGACCTGGATGGATGTCCTGCAGTGGACAGCGTACTTTAAATCAGTGAATTTGTTTTTCTTTACGTGATGTCATTGAGTCTGCATGGTAGGGATTTGCAGCCGTTATTTCCATAGGATGCAAATAATGGAAGCAGGTTAGCTCTATTGACACACTTCCGCGCTGGTTCAGTGGTGCTGATTATTCTGCCGCAAATAAATTCGATAGTGACAGTGATCACACAGTGCAGGCTTTTGCTGGACAAAGTGACAGTGATGATGTACCCCCCCCCATCCTCCGCCCCCCCCCCCCCCCTTTCCCCTGTAATGGCGCCCACTGTCAATCCCACCTTCATCAGTTATCGAGAGACGGCGCAATCTTGGGAGCGTCAAATTTCCGTCCCACTTCTCCGAAGTCTACCATTCCAATTACTCAGGAATCAAAGCAAATGCCAAAGACGGTAGTTTTTGACCGTGACATACTACACCGACAAAAGACAACGGAAAGGCCAACAACAGAAGCCATAATACTAGAAGAATAGGGTATGCCATGCGGTTACTGTTGCAACAAGAGTCATTTTGTTACCCCTAGCTGCGGGGGCATAGGCTGTTGTTGGCGGAACGGCGACCCCTAGGTCGTTCAGGGACACTTCCGCGATTGAATCAGCTTCGCTTAGAAATGTATGCCATGAGAGAGAATGAACTTAATTGCGACGCAGCAATAAGCATCGAGAAGTCCTGCTGTATACAGACAACGAAGCCAGCTTGCCCGCCAGCTCTATTCGACGCTAGCCTAGCCACATTGTGGGAGGGGGGGGGGGGGTTCTATAATGCTATGTATAGCAATGTCGGCAGCCACCCATATAAAGCTAACTGGATGTAACTGAAGAGAAGCCAGTGAACGGAACGCTCGTAAAGAAGAGTAACCAAGCCAAAAACCTGTTTGTAGGTCTCGCGGCTTTACACAAATT
Organism: Amblyomma mixtum; assembly: GCF_055824585.1. NCBI lineage: Eukaryota > Metazoa > Arthropoda > Arachnida > Ixodida > Ixodidae > Amblyomma > Amblyomma mixtum. Next base: position 104,797,091 of record NC_143014.1, on the reverse strand, counting down.
ATCCGTTACACACACGCCACTTGCTCGGATATGCGTCAGATAGTGTTCCAAGAGGTCACTTAGTAGTCCATGAGACATCAACGTCTAGTTGATATCAGAGATATCAAACCGTCCTGAGGCCTGGGAGGCATCCACTCGGTGGGATCCCGCCACGAATATGCTCGTTTAATGAGCGTCCTTGGGCACGCACGAGGGAAACACGCCCGATATTCAGCTGTGACCTTTGATGCTCCAAAAATGCAGCAGGGTCACAAAGGAATGCATATTGCGAATGTCTAAGAGAATATCCATAGAGCTTTAGACACGTTCGAAGTTTGGGACTGCGGAATTGTCAAAGCGAAGCAGATAAGCATCCGTCTTGGGATCGGAATATAGTTGCAACAATCTCGAGCAGCCCTAAATGTAAATATAGTTGATGCCTGCATTACGTGTAGAGTGGTAATTCTACTCATCGATAACCTTTGCTAAAGAAACAAAAACAGCAGCGGCAACATCCAGCTCCAAGATGGTCAAGTTCAAAAAGTTTTGCATTGAGAATGCCCCTGAAAAGTCTTCAGTCTCATTTCGTGACGAATTTTTTTCTTGTAAAAAGTATTAACACAAAGAGATGAGATTTATGTGTGAGGTAATAGCCATTATAAACTGATTGTAAGGTGAGGCCTCGAGAGAAGGCCCCTTCCTGTATCAACCATATGGCAGGATAGGATGAAAAGGTCAATTAAGCTGCAAAATAAAACAGCGTAGTACCGAAAATTCGTTTCGTTATAAAACAAATCAGGTGAATGGGTAGATTGCAGCCATGATAAACTGTTTGTTTCGTGTAAATTATAAGAAGAAGGGTTCAAAACTGCAGGAACATTTCTCTCTTTCTGCGTTCCAGCGTTGAAGTTTCCCGCCATGAGCGCCTGACTAACTGCCCTTTTGCAGTTTTTCTCATCTTGCAAATAGGTGTACACGCTAGGTATATTTTAACTTTTGCCCTCCTGTCAACAACGAGAGCGAAAAAAAAAACTTTTGCAAAAGAAAGAAAACCAGTGAAAAATTATGCATGAAATTGCCCACTCATGCCATCAAGCAGCCGGGTAGTTTTAACGCTTGTGACCCGAACTGCAATTTTCAAACGACCGAAAATGTTCACAGCAAGAAAAGAAAAATAAAGCGAAGGAGATGAAAGGAAATAACCTACATACGGCCTGATCGCCAGGCCTTGGGGTTAACACGGCTCACATATAGGAGCTTTCTTTCTCTGATGCGTGGCAGTGTTTCTGCGATGTTTTGTCTTTCGCCCCCTTTGCTCAAGAGCCTGCTCAGATGAGCGTCGTCGCATATATTAGAGAGGTCTTGCGGCCTAAGTTTTGTTAGCAACAGAGTTGAGGTGACTGAGAATGTTTTTAACGTTTATTCTCTATGGGTGGCTGGGGAGGGGGAGCTTCTCTCCCTAAAACATAAGGCCGCGTCATAAGCTCTTATTTGCATGGCCGTAATGCGGCTGCTACGCGATACCGCAGCTGCGTTCACCTGTTAAGTCGAGGAAACCGCCATTTCAGAATGACGGGCCATGAAGACTTGCCTAAATGTGTGACAACCTTCAAATAAGAAAAAAGAAATATGAGGACATCAACCAGCAGCCGCGAAAGTGAGGTGTGCAATTAAATTGAGCGGTTTTGCCCTGAGAACGAAAAAAGCACCGCAAAATTTGTTTCAAGCATCACACGCTTTTTCTATGCGCTTTTTGTTGAGCGCAGAAAGAGGTGAAGATATTGGAAGTAATATACGCCTAGTGGGCATAAGCGAAGGAAAGTGCGCATTGATTGCACGGAACAGAATCACATCACGGGCTTGGGGCGCTTAACACGGGTTAGATAGAACTATGATTTCACTACGGCGCAAAAATGTCGATGGCATATTAACGCGCTGCAAGTGCAAGGACGATGCGCTTTATTTTCTGTCGGAATACAAACACGAATCTTGGCTCACTTTATGATTCCTTACTCAAGGTATTATTGATTTGTTTATTAATTTACCTGTTTATCTTTTGAGAGCTTACTCTGGTACTCTCAGCACCTTGTGGCATTTCCGAGCAAATATGCCAAAGAATCTTCCTGCAATCTGTCAAAACACGCCGAACTAAGCAGACATTATTGTAACAATTTTTTTAATTACATTTAATTCTTATCATGAGCCGCGCCGGCAGCCCCGTCCCGGTAATGACAGTGGTTCCGCGGCTCTTAAGACAATGACAAAGGATAAAAAAATAGTAATAAAGCCTGGAATTGGAGCGGAATCGCTGAATTACCCCAACCTTGATCATTCCGCTCGATTTAAGACAGCCCTCCTCTCGAATGCCTCTTGCAAAATCCCCGCCCCTCATTAACTGAAACAATCGAAACTGGACCCGAGAGCGTCTCTGTCAGCGCATAAGCCACCGGCGAGTCGCGCCAGCAGTGGCGCTACCAGCAGCGCGCACATCAGCGCTCGTTGAGGCTCGTCGATGATGCTATCCGAGCTGTTCAGAACGAAGCAGCCCTGACGCGTGCGCAGCTTTCGGTCTGGTTATAGAGAGACGAGCACACAGCGTTTCGAGACTGTGTCATTCCTCCTTGACGCGCGCGCTCCGACGCTTTTTCCTTTCGCGCTTTTTTCGTCGCTTTGCCGGACGGCGAACTGCGCAACGCAGCAGCCGCTCACAAGCCAGTAGTCCCGAGCCACGCAACTCTCTGCCGGCCAGCTACGGAGAGAGTCGGAGGGTGGGAAGGAAAGGGGGTAATCTGCAGCTCGAGCAAATGATGGCCCACCCGGATCGGCCCAGTCGGCGGGCGAGAAAGTTTGCGCTCTGCTGCCGTTATTCAGGTGGGGAATGCGGCGAGTGGCATTTCCATCGAAAGCCGATATTGTTTCGCGCTGAGGCTAGTTTTGTCTGCGCCGGCGGGGGTTCTATTTGTCTAAAGGCGTGAGTGCCGCTGTGTTTGCGCGTTCGCGGGCTGCAGCCAGTGCGCTCGCGCGACCTCCGGGGAAGTTTTGCGGGCCGTGAAAGAGGACACCAGCTTCAGGCACGCTGGGCGGGCGAAACCTTCCCGCTTTGTTCCCTCCGCATGCACCTCTTTGATGGCGCCGGCATCAGCGTCTCTGATTTCTTTTGTCTGCCTTCAAATTTAGCGCATTTGGAGAGGTAAAAGTTAACTCCATGGGAACCGGTAGAAACTGCAGAATCGCGCAGAGCCCGAACTGTTTTTTTTTCTCATTGGCGTCTGGAAAAGCCAAGGAGGTAGTATTTATGGTGTCTGAGATTTACGAGACGATGATAATTAATCATGGCTTCGCTTGACTCTGTCGCCTTTTTAAGTGTGCCGTTCATTTGTCGTTTTACTTGAAATGTCGTTTTATTAAGTCGCATCATGGTGAGAAATCACTTGTGCCTAGTAATCACAATGACCTGTCTGTCTCTTTTCTAGGGGTAATTTTATCTCTCTGCTTAGAAGCACTGTTCTCCGCACTTATATGGCGCTAAGTTGGTTTCTCCGATTTAATCTCTTCCTGGTCTGTCCCTCAGAATCAGCAGGGAGTCCGGAGCTTAGAACCCTTCCTGATTTATTTTTCTAGAGGCGGATAAAGACACGGAAAAAAGTTCCGTGAATGACAAAAGAAGCACGCCCAGGGCACTGAGACTGGAGGGGGATTCTCGGGCAGCAAAACTATCGAAGATGAATTGATCGCACAAAAGAATTAATTTAAAGTTGGACCGACGAGAATCCCGTACGAACAAAATTGATTTCGATATCTGTATTACTGACGCAAAGCCCGGACTTCGTTTCGGACGGGAAAAAAAAAAAAAAGAAGAGAAGGAGCGGAGGGCGCGACCAGTGTAGGAATTCGAGAGTTCCCAGCTGTTTCTTTGCGACATGGCGCATGAATAAGAAGAGAAGCTAAAACGAAGGTCGAGGGAGATAAAGGAGACAGAGACACCCGCAAAGAAGAAAAATTATTCCGTAAGAAAGAGGTGCGGCAGCCGAGCCGTCCGGAGAAGAGATGTCGAGAGAAGAAGGAAAAGAAGGAATTGGGGGGGGGGGGGGGGGGGTGCGCCCTGCGAAAACCCGAGTGAGCCCGCGCGCTACCCGGTACACGACTGGATCGGGGTTCCTTTGCGCCCGGCGCTCGATTGTCGGAACAAATTTATTTCTCAAGCCGCTCTAGAACCTGAGGTCGGGGAAGCCGGGCGCCCGGTGCAGCCGAGGGTGACTCCGAAAGACACGGCGTAAGGCGGAATTACATGCAGCGAATTAAAGACGGGACACTGGCAACGGACGGCCTGAATAAGTCATGCAATGCCCTCCATTGCCGCGGCGTTTCTTCTTGGGCTCCTCCTTTTCCTTTTCGAATCAGGGGCAACGAAAAGCCGTGGTTGCTCGCCGGCAACACCGGCTAGTGATGGTCAGGTAGCGCTAAACGTGGATGTGGATTCTCACTTTGACCTTACCGGTAACGAGAGGGGAAAGTAGAAGATAGAATGGAGAATGAAATAAGTTGGGTGGGACGGGTGAGGCGAAGGCGAGACGGGGAACCTTACGCGGAGTGTCATATTTATTCTGTTCTAGCGACTCCGTCGTTCTTTGATTAATAGAGACGACGAAACGTTCGGTACTGGTTTATGTTGGCTGGTTATGTAACTGCAAACGTCTTCGGTGATTTTCTGTCCCACTTCTGTTTCTAATAGGTTTTGCATTAAAAGAACATTCTTCATGTTTGATCGCTGGCCCAAGCTTACAAAACTTTCGCATCGGTTCGAAGAATGAGTGGAGTTTTGCGCTTTCTTACTCGTTCCGCTGGGACGCAGCTGGCGGTGCCAAATGGGTTGTCATGAAAGTCTTACCCACAACGTCTTTTTAGAGGAACGAAATGAACTGTTCAGAGATAGCATGCTCGGTGCTCCGGTTGCCTCTGTTGATTTACGAAATGCATTATTAGGAATGTAGAGGCGCAATCGAAGTCCTGGTTTTTCATCTGGTTTTCGTGGGGAGGAAGCAATAAATCCTAAGAAGAACGGAGAGGCACGTGTCAAGCGGCACGATAATGAAAACAGGTAGCAGAAGACCAAAGGCTTCGAATTAACTTTAGTCCACTGTGGGAAAGTCTAATGCCGATACATGCAACACGGGCTTCGTTAGCGTCACATTTAACAATTAGCGCAGCTGATAACGGCGCAGAACCATTGAAAACCAACGCAGCAGCCTTTACCAATGCCTCCTTCAGACAGTGCCTGCAGCGTGAGGGGTCTGAGTGGCCACCTGTCCCTTTCCTGTTCTCTCCCCCAAACTGGGTAATAGCGTGAGTCCGCCTCGCGTCCACGATACCGAACTACCCTCTAACTCACACCTCTTAGAAAAATTTGGAGATTTGTATCTAGAAATATATTTCCAAAAACCATAAAAAGTTGTCTGCATTAATTATATACATAAATGATAATGCTAATAAAATAAAATTTATGAGGTTGGCTAACACGCTGGCGCCATAATGCGGTCCCTCAGTGAAACAGACGGATACTCGCAATACTATGGGAACGGGCGCCACGCTGCGGGCACTATACTAAAGGAGGCACTGCCTTTACATACCTCAATATAAACGATGTTGTGTGCGCGTACACAAACACATTCCGCAGGCATTGCGGAATGAGGGTGTAGAAGAGTTTTATGTGAATATACTGGATGACATATATAACCACTGCAGAGCTACCATAGTCCTACTACCACAGTCAGAGCTACCATAGTACCGCTACCAAAGTCCTTTATAAAGTCAGCAATAAAATTCGAATAAGGAAGGGTGTCAGGCAGGGAGACACAGTCTCGCCAATGCTATTCACCGCCATTTTACAGGGGGTGTTCCGAGGCCTCGAATGGGTACAGTTTGGGACAAGAGTTAATGGAGAATACCTAAGTTACTTGCGATTCGCTGAAGACATTGCCTTGCTAAGTCACGCAGGAAATGAACTACAAAGCATGATTAATAAGTTAGACAGGCAGAACGGGACGGTGGGTCTAAAAATTAACATGCAGGAAACTGAAGTCATGTTCAGCAGTCTCGCAAGGAAGCAACAGTTCCCGACTGGTAGCAAGGTACTGGAAGTGGCATGGGAATACGTCTGCTTAGGGCAGGTAGTAACCCCTGATCTGGATCTTGAGAGGGAAATAACTAGAAGAATATGAATGCGGTGGAGCGCGCATGGCAGGTTCTCTCAGATCATGAATGCGTGTGCGTGTGCGTGAGAGAGAGAGAGAGAAAGAGAGGGTGGTATGGCAACTGTCAACGGCTATAGTTCCAAGAACCGGAGATCATCATGACAGTTTGATTTTTTTTAACAATAAACTGAACGACCTCATAGCTTCTGGCACACAGATATAGTGAAATGAATGACTTCAAAGCTTCTCGAACGACGCTCTTATGAAAGCTTGTGTTGTGAAAGTACACTTTCTGAGTTTAGTCAAGTGCATCTGCGCATGGTAACCCACGCTCCATCATCTCGTCTTTTGTGCAGAGAGCAGTGCCTACCACCCACATGCAGGAAACTCCGGGTTAGGTTAACTTCTTAACTCTCTGCTCTATGTTAAGTATGGCACTTGAACAAAAAAGCTATTTAACTTGGCTGAAAGCTCAGACAACAGGAGAAGCTTGCAGCCAGATTTCACCGGCATACATTCACCGAGCGTAATATTTCACCTTAAGGCTGCGCCCAACGAAGACTATACATGGGCCGTACCATGAAAAGCCATCCTAGCGATGAAAAAAAAAAACTCATTTATTTGTTAAGAATTACGGAAACACTCTGCTGAACCCCTGCTCCAGGAACTGCAGGAAACTTCACTGGTCGGCGGCCGGTAGCTCTGCATAATTAGGTGCGGCTTAAATTCTTGCTTATTCAAAGGCAGGTTAAGAAAACGGAATGCTCCAGAAAAGAGGAGCGTTTTCAAGGAGGGCTGCTGGTGTCTGCCGGTTTGCAGACGTAGGTCTTGGGGCAACAAACGAGGACGTCGAACGCTCTCATTTATCAGTTGCCGCGACCCACGCGTGGTTTTAGCTCTGGCGTTTGATTAATAACGAGCCAGTCGGTTCCGGCTCTCCAGAGCGAGCAGGCGTGGGCGGATGCGCCTTGACCACAGAGCGTGTACATATCTTTTTTTCTCGAAGTGACCGAATCCTGCGTTCACGCGATGTACACGCGGCTGTACACAGACAGACGGCACCGCGAGTGTTGTGCGGCTTCGAGGCGACGCAGGTTGCGAGCGCGTGAGGCGCGCTCTTTGTGCCTGCCCATGGTCTCTTTTGCGGCGGGCGATACGCAAACATCCCCTCCTTTGTCGCTAATTAGACCGCCGTGCGTTCGCCGTGGCCGCCGCTGTAGCGCACGCTAAAAAGGAGCTTTGTCGCGGCCTACTAATTAGAGATCCGTTTCGGGTTCGCTCATTTTGACCCAGAAAGGAGAGTGTGGCACCATGTTACGGCCGTTTCAATTACGAGAGTGTTTCGTTAAAAGCCCGCGCTTGATTGTTTGGCCGGCTGATTTAGAACATGTAGTTAGCTTGACGGGTGCGAGTACAGTTACGGAGGTGGTCCTTACTTGCCGCTGTGCTATTGAATGCACACACTTAATGGTCCGGTCAGAGACTGGGAGGGAATGTGTGATTCAGCCTCCCACATTTTTTTTTTCACAAAAGCGCCTTGTTGCTGCCCACGAATGACAGTCCTACATTATGGAACAGTCTTGTTACACTGGGTTGTGTTTCGTTGCAGAAATATAACAGAAGAGAGACCCCCAAGAAACGAACATCTCTTAAAAGCAGTCTTTCTCGGTAAGTGCTTTGTCACTAGTAACCCAGGCACTCACGAAACGATTGCGTTATAGACTTCATGAAGTAGCAGTGCAACTCGAACGCTCTGAATGCTGTACAGAAGCACTGCGGCTGGTGACAGACTAAAAAAGAAAGAAGGCATTGAAAGTGCAGAAGGATTCCAATGTTCGCTTTCAAGAATGTTGTCTCTTTAATGGGAAACGGGGACATTATATCAGCACTACAATACAAATTCTCAGTATTTTGTCATTGTAGTGCACACTCCTAAAAGAGTCAAAATTTTTGCTGTAGGTAATTTTCTCTCCGATACGAACAATCTTGTGTCCAGTACTTTATTATAAGATATTGTCCTGCCTTCTATATTTTATTTTCTCTTCGACGAAATGTGGAGGCAGGCTACTCCCGATGTCAAAAGCATGTGCAAAGGGCATTCAAGGTCGGATAGATCAAAGACGCCTTTATTGCGTAATTTTTGTTCGCCTTTTCGAGATGCCTCTTTACCATCCCAAGGCACTTTTTGCCAAAATTTTTACAAGAAAACAAAACGCAAAATTTCGGGTGGGGCTGAAGCTTCAGCCGTCGATTTAAGCGCACTCAGCATAGATGCCAGGGGTAATTGCTACGACTCGAGGATGTCATTAGCCGTTGTCACTATTGGTACATGTGAGTCAGTGGTAAACTCACGCTCTTCTGCTTTTTCAGCGATTTGATTATTAGAGTCTGAAAAAAAAATTACCTGATGTCTACCCTTGTGGTAATGACAATTTAGGTGGTAGCTAAGGTGATGAAAAATACTGACGCCAGCCGGCGTGTTTAGTAAGTCTCAGCAGTAGTGCGCGGGCTAGACAGCGGCGAGCGTTGCGCAGTGCCGCGCGTCCGTGGTGCGAACGTGCGTCACATACATAAAGAGGGGCGTCCGGCACGACAGGTGCAATGAGGGAAAAAGGCGAAGATTAAAAGCAATCAACGTATTGCGCTGCACCTGTTGCTTCTCTACCTATGACGCCAGTAGTGGAGGGTGCATTCTGACCAATAACCGTGGCGCGCCTCACCTGTTGTCTCTTTCTCCTTTCCTTCTTGCACTCATTCGTGTTACGACGCTCACGACGACGACGCTCAACCCGAAAACGTGGTCTGAACAGCTGTCTCTGTAAAAGAAGCAACGCTATCGCAACAATAACAGGTATTAAAAAGCCGCGAAATTTGACTACACAACCTGAGATGGCAGCACATTCTCGAGAGCACCCGCTGCCCCACCCACGTGTCTATTATGGCTCAGGCCTACCTGGCCAGTTTAGACAAAGGAGGAGGGAGAAGCCGATAGTGATAAGTAATAATGCCCTGATACATGAACAAACCTGTATGCCATATTTTTCTTACCTTCCGCCTCCTCTCGTCACTCAAGCAGCGAGTTCTCAGGCTAGAGTCACACACCAGCCCGCTGCGTTTTTGTTCGTTCCTGGTGCTTGGTAGCGCTAGCATCCGTTAAGCATAGCGGCCCACGCAGCCCCGCGCACTCAGTTTTTGGCTGATTGCTTTGCCAGAGTAGGCAGCCTCGCCACGTGCCACACACTGATCACCAACTGATCATCTCCCAGCTACGTGCACATGGCGTGAAGGCCCAGCTGCTGTCCTGTGATCACTATTTTTGAAAGAAGCGAATCCCGATAACAGCACGGTGGCATTGCTGCGCTTGTGAAACGCCATTGCCCGTCTCTTCACAACCCTCAAGTAGGCGCGCGAAAACGCGCGTGGGGATGGTCGCACAAGCACTAAGGCTGTACAAAAAAAAAACGAATAGCGCTTTTTTTTTTTGAGGTCGAACTATGGCGCGCATCTGCACAGAAGGTGAGACTTGGGCTCCTAGAGTCACCGTGGGCTAGAAACTAGGCACGTGAATTCGGGTAAGCGAAGGTTTTGTTCGTACTAATAGTTTCACTTTTCGTCGTTGGCGACACAGTTCCACGTCCACTGCTGTCAGTTTAAATATGTCTCAAATAAGGAACACGGCCTTCCGTATCAATATCTCGATTTCTGTTTGAGGGGCCGAGCTTTATTTAACTTGTGCACTGATATGTTCGCTGGATCACGATTTACACATGCCCGCTCTCCGTAGGTACGGTTCTCCTTTGGAACCGTCTAGGCCCAGCTGAGGGTACATTCCATACTAACGCAAAAATAAAGTCATGCTTTAAATTTCGTTATGGTACAGTCGCGAGCAAAAAATATTAGCACAGATCACTGGCGATCAGAATTCGTATATCTTATGAGGTTTAAAATAGGGGAGAGATAAATCCGTTCTCCCCTGTTTACCGCGGCCGACACAGTTCAAAGCCGCGCAGACCCCACCCCGTGGTCGCGAACGCTACCGAGCGCACGCCGACCACGGCGGGCCTTGCTCTATGGGAACAAAGGAACGACACACTGGCTGACACAAGCAAGGCATTTATTGTTATAACAACAATAACGCCAGCTAGCAACAAAATACACTGAGGAACCGAGGATGTCCGACTCACCAGCACAGTTACGAGCGAATGTTCGCCCACGCTAGGGCAGGGGAAAAACTCCGAGGCCGGACGGGACGGGCTCGGCGGGAGCAAGTTCCGACCAAGAGGCGCCCGTCGACGAAGAGCGGAGCCGCGAGCGAAACGTCCACTCGCCTTCCCGGACCCAAGGAGAAGAGAGCGAGCCATAGAGTAATATAGAAGTAAAGAGCGGACACTCCCGTAGGCCCCAGCGGCCGAATTTTGTGCACAGCGCACCTAGTGGACCCGGGGAAACGCAATGGCCTCAGAGATGACAGGTTTTAACAGTAATCTTGGAGGCTCTACTTTCATTGCGTCTTGTGCGTTCTTCACTCTCGCGGAGGAGGCGGTGTCACATTGCCCAGCTGAGCAGCCGGCCACCAGCGTGACGATTACGGAGCACACAACGATTATCCAGGTTTCGACGTGCAACGCTCGTCAAAAGCGTTTGGCTTTGATCGCTTGCCTGGGCGCCGCGGCGAACACGTCACTCATAAGCCCCAAAGGCGTTATGCCACGCATCGCGTGCGCTTGGCAAGCGGCAGTGAACCTACTACGTGCATTCTGTCAGGGTGACAATGAGCGCATCAGTCACTCCGCAGAAGGAAGCCAAGACATGCCAAGACCATACTCTTTTTCTTTTTTTATTTGCACGTTCAGTACCATCTGGCGGAAACGGGGAAGCGCCGAACTCGGCCGCGAAAGGGCCCGAGTGTCCGCTCTTTACTTTTATGTTACTCTATGGCGAGCCTTCCCCCGCACGCGAGCGGCAAAACACGCCATCCGTGGCGCTGCTGTCGCTGCGACGCGAGCGCCCTCCCCTGTTAGTTAAAGTAACCAAACTGAGAAGAGTGCGTTTCGGGGGGAGCTAACAGCAGTGGGGGGTGTAATGCGGGAAAGTGAACGCAGGGGACGAAGGCGTCCCCACAATCTCACCACGAGGCGCTGCGGTACGCAGACCTGCCTAACGGGCCGTTTCCATGTTCGCAGCCAAGGGGGGGACGGCAGGAAGTAAGCTTTATCAAGCCTGCACCGCCCGAGCGTTGAAGTGCCGGCCCTACGTGACTGTGCATGCGGCATTTATTTTAGCTTGGTTATCATGAGCAAAGATGGCTTCTTTCTATTACTGTTTTTTTTATGTTCACGATGGTTTGTCAAAAGGAACTCGCGGGAACAATAGATGATAGCGCTGCTTTTAGCCAGTAATTTTGCTGGTCCGTGGCAGTCCGCTGAACCCCCCTAATACTCTAGAATGGGGATGGCCCGGCACTCTCGTTATCAGCTTCTTCGCCACCCGCAGCGCCACACGTTGTGATTCCGGTGCTCTGGTGTTCCGTCATGTGTGCTAATCTTTTTTACCCGCGACTGTACATGTTACGAAAAGAATCCCGTCGGGATTGGGCAGTATGCTTCGCAAAAAGAAGGCGGGTGAAACGTGATATGTATAAGAGGACGCCTGTTGCGCTCACGGTGACGCACGAACTACCCTATCGGAAGGGTGACCAAAAGAACAGATGCGAAGAAAGAAAATGAGGACCATCAATGTAACCGTTATATTAAGCGATTAACATATTATGTAGTACAGGTGAATATCTTTTGATTGTAAATGCTTCTACATGCAAGATGAAGTTCTGTAAGAGAGCATATAATGTCTCGATAACTGCAATCTGATATCATGGCAGAAGCGATACACCTTTGGAACCGTTGGGAGTAAATGTGTCGTCAGAAGCCGCCACTTTAGAGGGCGACACCATTAGTTTTATAAACTGCAGAAGGATCCTTGCTTTGTTTATCCAATGTGTGTATAGCATGTCAATAGCTCTGCAGCTTTCAATTCGAAAATAACTCCGTAGAAGAGTTTGCCCCAGCCTAGTAGCACCTTGGCCGGGAAGCATATATGTTTCTATTTTCATCATCACACGGCTTTTTACGTACAGCGGCTATTTTTTGTTGCGAAAAAAATTAACGCTATGTGGTCCCTCCTCCCCCTTATACTAAAAAAACTGCCGGTGGTTTAGCATTACTAACCACGAAATATTGTGCGGAAGAAGCGGTTTCCAGGTGGACATCAATGCCACGTACATGAACGTGCGACTGAAAGTGCGTTTCCTTTCATTCGTGACATGCGCGCAGATGGAAGTTGATGACGACGACGGGCAATGCACATCGCGGTATTGTGCTGCAGTTACACACGAGGCGTGATCGGCTGCGTCGATAGCGTAGTGCTCTCGTACAGTAGCCAGTGAAGCTGATCTGCTTGCTCCACCGTGGGTTCAAAACCGAGTCGCGCCAGTATTTAATTTATTTATCCAGGTTGGCCAAGGTCACCCTCATTCAAAGTCCCGCTTATTTCCCGCCATTTCTCACACCACGTGACTAACTTAAGATGCGTCAGCACACTGGCATTTTCCAGTTTATGAGGACTATAGTGATTTGTCACTAAACGAAGATAAAACATTGACGTGTCCTTGTTCAGTTCACAAAATCCCGTTACTTTAAATTCTTGACAATCCATACGCAAAAGAAGTTGCATTTTGTAGTGGCAGCTTCTTTCACGCATGACTGAACGCACTTTAAACTTCTCTTACACGATCACTTCTTACTGCCGCTACAGTAAACGACAGTCGAATAGTTAACCGCGGTTGAAATGAACCTCGCAGGGCCCTGTTCAAACGATTCTATCCGCTCAGTTAAGTATACTTTACGAAGACTTTTAATGAATAAACATGTATGGGAATTTCGGTGACATGGAATCCAAGTTTTGTTTCTGGACAGCCAGAGGGCTTCACCGTTCATCGCGGATGCCTGCGGCCTTGACAAGTGACGAGAGCAGTCGACAGTTGCCCCAAGAATCAGACCACAGGCTGGGAAAATTTTCGTAACAGGGTCAGACGCAATTTACTCGCAGCAGCAACCGTACGCACTCGCATAAACATAGGCTCCCGCGGTTAGTCGAGCGTTTCCTCTAAACCCCAGTTTTGTGCGTCTGGCCCCAAGTTTTGCAGCTACCAGACCGAGACCTGCAGTGCGCAGCCACCACCAGTACATGCCGTGGCGTACAGCTCCCGTCAAAAGTATACAGTCCAAGGGGTTTCCATTTTAGGCATGCATCCTCAGCGACTGCAATCTCTCGAAAGAGGAATGGCTTCGCGTCCGCAATCCTCCCAAGCTTCGGACATTCCAGATGTGCTAGGGAGCCCCGCTAAACAGATTCGAAGCGAGCCCCTTGGGCTCTATACTTTTGATGGGGGCTGTACCTTTGTGTTCGCTCTTGTTTGTGCGTGTGTGTGCATAGTTTGTATAGTCGCCAGCTTTTAAGCCGCTATCTGCTACATTTGTGTGCCTAGTTTCAAACAGCTCTCATCAGCAAGCTAATCCCACTGACTCAAACACGACACTGCATCAAATATTAAAGCCCTCTGGGTCGGCCGTCTGGCATTACTACATGACTGGGCACTCTTTTTTACTCGAGATACTTAATGCGATTATTATTTGCTAAAAAAAATGACCTTGTAGATAGTTTCTATTATGAACGAAAATTAACGATGCAAACATGCAAAAGCGAGAACAATTTAACTGGTGGCCTGCTGGCTCCAGCGCTTCTTGGCCATAGCTTTTCGATGCCGAAGCTATCAGAAATCTGAATAAAAAAGGAGTATGGCCGTTAGTCCCTCACCGTCAAGACATCATTAATGCACCGCCTTTGTCTGGCAGTTGCGCAAAACAGCAGCCTCCCTCTCAAGGTACACTACACTGACACTCTAATGTCCCATGAGCTAAACTGACGAGGTCAGACAGGCAGCTCTTAATTTTAAAGGCAGTGGTCTGAACATGGCCATCAAATCTCAAGCACAAAAAAAGCCGTTTAAAAAAATTTATAACAAAAGAGAAGCCCATAAGCTACTTCATCGACATTACTTTTTTTTTCAATGCAGAGAAGTATAGCGACACACCAACTGGGAGTCTAAAATTCGTTCTTTCCACCTGTGTTGATGCAGTACCACAACCACTGAATTGCTGACTAAAAAAAAAAGTTGTAGAATAAGGGCGAAACCGTATTGTATTGTTGGCATTACTTAACAGCTTAGTACTTTTTCTAGGCACGCTTAAGCTTTCCGTTGGGGGAGGCCTCGACTGCAGCCGCCTCTTCAGTGCATGCATTCTTCAGTTTCGCTCCGCTCCTCACTGAAGTAGAGCGGCCGAGATACACTGTAGCTAAATCCTTCCGCAGCGCATAACATATATGAAACAAAAGATACACTGTAGCTAAATGCTTCCGCAGCGCATAACATTTATGAAACAAAAGAGAACAAAATGTAGGAATAGCGAAATGAACGACGAAGACCTGGATGTGCCACGTTGATCGTTGTCAGGCGAACGGTAAAATGGCTTCACCTCAAATTGCATGTTATGATGGAGGTGCATCTTTTACAGGAGGAAATTGGATAGCATTGTGGGTGAAACAATCGCTTCTGGAGAACCCCCGCGCTGCAGCGCTTATGGTTAGATGGCAGAGGGCATAACAAGTTAGTAAAAAAAAATAAAAAATCTAGGTGCTTATCAAGGGGCGAATTTCATGCGGGCCTTATATTACTAATATTATTGCCATTACGCACGGTTCAGGCTACCGGATGGTTGCGGTAGGCAGCAAAGTATCTAAGGGGCTTTGTGGCGATCATGGTGTGAATTAATGCTCTCCAAGTGGATTCCAGCCCCACGCACGAGGACCATATTGTAATCAATGGTGTTACAGGCAGCTGTCAGCTATTATAAGCTAGGATGGAGACAAGCAGCCTTCCGAAACCATCCATTCCTTTATCCCGAGTGGCACTAAAGGGGGAAATTCGATGAGGCTTTCCTGGAATTTTGTTTCTCTAGCAGCGTTGCTGTTGTGCGCCGACAGTGCAGAAATCACGCGAGCTGAAGACTGAGGCGGTTTTATTTAGATATTTAAATGTTGAATACAATCATGCGCTGGCAGTTTTTGGAAGTCTAACGGCGTTGCAAGGTTCATCAGGCACGCACTCATTGCGTGCTGTCACAGCAGGTTTACAGTAGCTCATTTGTGAGTGACACCACTGCTGGTGACTTCCATGTCATTGACCTCACAAAAAGCAGACCCGCTCAACGTGTCTTTGTCAAAATGACTATATGGTTCCTGAGCTTAATTTTCTTCAATTTTTTTTTAATTGCCGTTACCAAAAATAGAGCTCGTTTTGAAGGCGTTACGACCCCCTGTGGCTCAGCGCACAAAATCACGCGCCACGCGCATGTTTCAGGGCGCGTGTCTTGTTCTTCGTCGCGGAGTAAGCAAATGCATCTACATGCTACACTACTGCGCGTGACCAATGGAGTCTTCGAGTTCAGTTCGAGCGTTTTCGCTGCCCGGTTATGCTGCCCTTAGACATCGCAGTTCCAGCGACCAGGTTCAGCTGCGGAGACCTACCAGGACCGTGCCTAGGGGAGCGGTCTCCGTCCCGGCCATGCAGCGATGGTTGACCGGCGGCCGCCATCAAAACAAACACTGAAGTGGTACCCGAACCACCAAAATGTTTCCTGCTCTATGGGGCGGCCTTGCGTACAAAAGAAGGTCTGTCGTCAGCCCTGCGTCGCGGTAGCTGAAGCGCCGTGTGGTATTCACAGTTGTTTTACTATTTCGCTGAGTTGAACGTTTTGAGCGCTTTCTGTTGGTATGGAATAAACTGCGGCCTTTTAGCCCTTCCTTGTTATGCATTCCTCATCGGCCGAGACCATGGCTCGCTTCACCCAACAGTTAGAAAGCGTATCCCCTGGTTTGTAAGAAATTGTGTGGCGTTCTTGGTGACCGCGACAAAAATAATCAGCAGAATGGCATTTGAATGTACGTTCTTCTCTGTTCCTGTGACCACCGTGAGTAAGACACACAATGAGGAGAAAAATGCTAATATGATAATAAACTGCAAGGCAGGGCCCCTGGTAGTGCCTCTAAATGAAAGACAGTGCTGAAAATAATAGTATGGCAAGAAGGTAAAAGGGAGTACAAGTGAAGCCCATCATCCCCGCCCTCAGCAGACATATAAAGCGAGCGCGCCTTGGAATTATGACAGTGAAGAGCGAGGAAGAAGCTGATGCTCCCGCTTCGAACGCTGTGCTGCGACTGAAAGGAGCGTCGCGTTTTTGATCGCAGTGCTGCCAATATTTAGATTCTCTCTCCTATATCTTCCATATATATATGTATGCCCTGCGCGTAGTATATAGCCGCACACCGTACATGCACAAACTTACATACATATAATCATTTGCTACTCACTGAACGAAATGCTGAAGACGTCCGCTGTTCCAGGCATTGTTCTTTTCTTTCGCCCCTGCAGGCGAAATGAAGCAATAAACGAAACGGAAAGAACCTCCGGCTGCAGGGCACAAATGCGATTTTGATGATAGAGCAGAAATGTTATCTATCGCCGGTAAAGGCTCGGCGCGGCGCCAGATTGCTGCGCAGTGAAGATGATGGAAATGACGCCGGCCAAGCAAAAGTTGACAGCGTCAACTCGGCGTACGCAGCCCAGCGGCGCTGGTGACAAACACGGCGATCGGGATCGGGGCCCAGGAAGGAAGAGGGAGCGCGCTCTCAGGGAGACACATAAGCGCATTTGCCGGACACATCCGCCGGCCATGGTGTTGCGCCTTCGGTAACGGCTTCCTTATGAGATTGCCGCTGCATTTGCGGAGCTGGAAGGAAAAACAAGGCGCTCGAGAAGCGGAGAACAAAAAGGGGGAAAAAAAAGGCGCCCACCCCATTTTTCTCTCTCCGTCTTTTACTCTGGCCAAAACATGGACGCAGGCCTGGCACCCTATCTTACCCATTCCAAGCGCATTTCTGCAGCATCCATTGCTTGTCCGCGTTGAAAATAAAAAGAAAGGAAGTAAAACGCAAGGGTCAACCCGGCGTCACATGGGCTCTTCCGTCTGGTCTTCTGTTGCGTCCACTTCCTACTTTCTTTGTTGCACTCTCACTTCTTTCCGCTTTTCTGTCTTCACTTTCAAAGTTACTTGCAGGCGGTTTTCTTCGCCTTCATGACTCCTCCAGTTGGTGTTTGGCATTCTTCGCGTCTGAACGGAAATGCTCTCACCTCATTTACACTTCAGTGACGCGTCCTGCTGCTTTACTTTCCCCTCCCTCCCCCTTCTTTTTTCCGGAACCCTTAGTTGCTTCTTTTTGTACATAGACGTGTGATGCGTGTGTATTCTGCGCCCCTATTTTCAGCCCTTGACGCAGAGCAACGCTTTCAGGCGATGAGCTCGTATTTGGACGTTTCCTGAATCTTTTTCTTCCCAAAAACTGTTCTGATTTGCTCAAGGGCTACGGTTCAGTCTTGCTTCCTGGTTTCTTGCATTTAGTAATGGTGCCTGATATCATTTATTTGACTTCCTTGGTATAACGAAGCTCCATTGTGCGCCCACTATTGAGAGTAAACTCACCGCGTAGATCGTATTCTAATACATTAATGCAATTACTAATACAGAGAAAAAGTGAAAGCTGGAAAACTTTGAACGGAATTGGTTCACACTGGTTCCTGTTTTGTTTTTTTTTTTGTTCTTTGCAGCCGTTTCAAAACATTCTGAACTGTGAGTGCATAATTTTGTAAGAGTTTTACGAAAGGCAAATTCACCTCATTCCACGCTGAACGACAGCCAATCTGGTGTTCCACTGACCGACTGCCTCTAGGTATCCTGCGTTGGCTGACGCCGCTCTGATTGTTCAGCTCTCCTTCACAAAGGTTCTAGTAACAGTCACTTTCGCAACGAAAACGAGACACTTTATACAAAGAGGCACATATTACACACGCACGTTTTTCACGTCTGGTGCACTCGGCATAGCCAATAGTTGAGCAGACCGAGTTACCTGTGTCTTGAATGCAAGGCGAACTGCCGTGCATCTAGATATACGGTATAAGATACCATTGCGAAGCCTCTGCGCGTTCCGCTCAAACCTGCTGCTTCTATACGTCTCACTCTGTTGTGTGTTGCAGCTTTTCCGTCGGTAGGGTAAGCTTCAATGCATTTTGCCTGCAGAATTTTTCTCTTTGTCGTCTCCTTTCATGATGGCCACTACCAATTTTTTGTCTTTTTTTTTTAAATCATAAATTTTTAGGTGATTCCCCAAAGGCAAAACCGCGCAATGTAAAACAAAATTTCACGATTTCAAGAATATTAATAAGGCTGCAATAGCACGTACTTCATCACGACGTTGTTGCAGCATCGAGATCTTCAGCTATTTTATTGTATCATCCAAACAGCTCAAGAAAACTGTGCCCATTTTACTTTGTTTTGTTTCTTTGCTGAATGGGCAAGGAGAAGGGCTCATTTGCTGAGCCAGCTCGGAGTTTGCTGCCTATTTGAAGACCAATTACACATAACTATCACCATCAAAAATAGTGCCTCTAATAACGTCGAGCCAGCTCGCCGCCAAGAATTTCAACAACTACGCCCAGTAAATATCTGCACTTAAAAGCGAGTTAACGTGTCAAGCGAAACGGCCAGCAAACTTCAGCGCTTTCGGCGAAAAACAGACAGCGCAGAACTTGTCCGTGCCATGTAACAAACAGTATCAAAATTATTAAGCTTTAGTCCGCCCAAGGTCACCATTGGCGGTGATAAGAACTATCGCAGAAGGTTTGAGATCAATTTCAGCCATCAGGGGTTCTCTAACGCTCGTCAAAATTTCAGTGCACAGCAGCTCTCGGATTTCGCTGCCATCGAATTGCGGCCTCCACGGCCGGGATTGAGTCTCCAAATATGAGCTGGTCAGCAGAAGGCTGTTGTCACTGCGCAGATTATGGAGGGTGTGTAGCGCTGGAGCACCATCGATGTATTCCAGAACATAAAGCACAAACAGCACTGCCACTGTAGTCAGTGAACTGGTTGTTTCTCTGGATTAGTGATAAAGAGCCTTATCATGCGCTCCTGTTTTGCCGTTAGACTGACGGCCAGGCTGTCAAGAGCTGCTACTCATGCAGGACTCTTTGCGGGGCTAGTTGGTCCATTCTCACATAAGTAAAGCAGCGCGAGTGAAGGTGCCCGAAACAGGATAGAGCGCTGAACTGACAACTGATTTTATTGACCGTACAATATATAGGAAGCCAGTGCAGAGGTAATCAGATGCAGTCAATGTCACTTGGTGTAAAGGGACATAAAAGCGATAAAAAACATGACAGGTGATAAGGCTAAAAGACAATGAAATCTCAAAAAGGATGGTGAAATAATCATAATGTACATTGGGTTACTGTACTGAGGACGGCTGCGCAGTAACAAACACGGTCAAAAGGAGGACGGACACAAACTCAGCCGCTGACTAACAACATCGTTTATTGCCTTGAACTGGCTTATATAGGCGCCATTTCCATGACAAAATAAGGAGGAAAAAACAACGCACGCACCCGTGGCCGAATTATCTCGTTGATCCAGCCCGTTCCCTTCAATCACTAACACGTGCATGGGCGGTTAGGAACAGTAGCACTTTCTTGCTCTGGTGTATGGATGGTTTGCTGAAACGTTTAAAGGGATGCTGAAAGGTTTCCCAAAAAAACTGAGTGAAGAGATACACTTTACAGTTTTCCACCCTCTGAATTCGAATTTCTCATCGAAATTAGGCAAAGGAAAGCGCAAACCTATTTTATTTTGGCGAAAAGTGCCGCAGCAGCCTCGGGTCAGCTCGCGCGCCTCGTTGCCGCCTGTGATTGGCTGGGCGCCTCGTGACGTAAACACTGGCGTTGGCTCGGTGAGCCCGGCTCGGTCGCCGCCGATGTAGTACATGAAGCGCGGCGCGCGGTGTTCCGGTTGTTGGTTTGATGCTTAGATCACGATGGAACACATCGAAGATTACCAGGAGGATCTTGGCGTCATCCCCTACATGTACGAACCAATCGCAAGGAGCAAACCGCTCCAAGGAAGCAGCGATGCTGGCGCAAGCGGTGCTTTTGGCTTGAACGAAAGCGAAGTGTCAGCATCTCCACGTGTTGGAAATGTCCATTGGTAAGCATACTTTTCTAGCCAAACTTCATTCAGAGATACAATGAATTAATTTTGAAGCGAGCAAATGTAGTATAGCACTGCTCCACGAAATTTTCCTAATGCAATGTAAGCGGGATGCGATCGTCGGCATTGTTGTCTTGCCGCTTGTCGGTGCTGCCGCAAATCTGCTTGTAATCCACACAGACCATTAACAAGCGCAAGAAGTTATCAGGCTCTTTTTGCACGCAAATTTTATGCTGGCATCGCTTCATGGTCGCTGCGTGCCGGCTTGGTTCATAACACACGCGAAAGACAGAAGTTCGCGGCGCTTTGCGGCAGAACTCGTCGAGGTGACAAACGTGCGCCTTCCGTTCTGCGTGCCAAGATGGGATCTGGCAGTAAATTGAAATCCTTGTTTAGGCGAGTTGCTTCATACTGCAAGCCCTTGTAGGAATATCTCCATCCGTTTGCGGCCGCCTTTATCGCGCTGTTCTCAGTGATTTTTTTCACTAACTCGATGGCCTCGTGCTGCAACCAAGCAGGCCGAATCGCAAGGCTGGCTGTAGCACACGTGGCGCACAATTATATAATATTAATATTAATGTATGAAGCCATGCTGTACTCGGCAATTTTTTACGACTACATGTGTTATTATAAACGTATTCCTGGCAGAAGACTTTACTGGTTTTGGCTGCATTAGAACTTGAACAGACTTGTCAGCCTTGTCATCACTTTTAGAAAAGTTCGATGCAGGGTCCTCAGCAGCATCTGCCAGTGGCATTCGACTTGTTGCACAGTCCTGATTTGTATTGCTGTTTGGTGTGCATTCTTGACTGCCTGGTGGTGTGCAGCCTCCAGGTGTGATGTCATTTTCCATGCACTCTTCATTTGCACTATCGTCTGGTGTGCAGAACCTGAAAGGCATAAGCCGTATGATGTTATTGTTGCAAACAGAGCAAAAGTGTGCTTCAGTATGAGTAAAATCTGCTGGTTTATTTCATAAACCATTTTGTTGATTGGCGAGCTCCGTGCGAAGTGAGATCATTTATTATATACCAGGTGTTCCTTTAGAAGGTCCAAAATTTATTTTTAAAAATGGGTAACTAACCTTGTATTAATTTTATACCTGGGGCTATATTGGGGGATACGGGAGACACCAGTAATAGGCAGAAGGCTTCCATTAGCTCACTAAACTGCATATCTTAATTAAACATTTATTTTCATATTATGTTGTATTTCATATTATGTTGTATTTGCAGATTTGGAGCACCTCCTGCAAATACTATAGCCAAGCAAAAAAGATCTTTTTAAAAACCCTGACAGGCAACTTCAAGCGCTAACACAGAACCAGCGGCCGCGTCCGACGTAGATCGCTCAAAAAAAAAAGTGTGCGCTTTGGGGCCGGACTGCAAGCGCCATGACTGCGCACATTGGGCGCTGACGAGGCTGCTATCAGCCAGGCCCCACGCGAAACCAAATTGAAAACGAAACGCCCCGCGCCCGTATACCAGAAACATGTGCAAACAGTTTTCTCGGCGCTCCGAGCACGAAGAAAAATGTGCCGCGTACTACTCCCTATGTTCTCGCCACTGAGGGCTACGCATGAATCCTAGAATATCTGAGCTCCAACATAATTGAGTAAAGAGTCTGCGTATAACGTCCTTTCACGTGCTCGCTTACCGAACGAAGTTCTCTGCTCACGCGCGGCGCGCAGTCTCCGGTTGTGAGGCGCACTTCGCGTCGCTCCACCTCTTGCAGTACAATAGCAGTTTAACGATTTTTATTCAGCCAGAAAATTTAGGGCCGAGCTCTGATATGAGTAATGCTGTACGAGATGCATGATGCATGCCTGCAAGCATAACAGCTAAGCACTTATTTTGTAAGCTGCAGTTTGCTGCCGTCCTGACATTCTCATTCGAGCGCCGTTCATCTCACTACTACCGAAAGTCTTGCATCCACGAAATTACGCGACATACACTACACAGAACACCGGTTCACGCAGTCAAATTCTCATAGAGTTAATACACAAATTCTTACCTCGAGCTTCCTCCTTTTCGCGAAAGCTGGCCTCGGTGGCAGTGACGAGCTCCTGTGCACGAAGACAGACGGTATTGCGCCGGGTTTCAGTCCAGCTGACTTTGTTGACAGGCCCAATGAACGCATTATCGACAGGCTATGGTTATAGTCTTCATCACGAAAGTGGTCAGAGCATAGCACTGTAGTCTTTGAGGGCTTGAAATCCCTTCGCTTCACAGCAGCAACCCACCATCGCGGAAAGCTTCTTATTTTGCGGGAAATTATGAAAGACCACATCGTCGCGGCCGCTGGTGTTAGTGCAGCCGAAGGCTGCGCAGAACGCCGGCATGATGGTCCACCGCGTCACTCGATGCTGCCCACGTTTCTGTACGTCACCACAAACATAAAAAAGCACAAATACAGGAACACACGGCAGATCGAAGCAGCTTACGATGGCACGCACGCAGAAACAAGCACGGTCGCGGAGGCTGCGTGGCGACGGAACACCAATGTTTACGTCACCACCCCACGGTTTCCGGTTTCGGCTCGCATCGTCAGGGTCATCAGCAGCGCTCGGCGGACAGCGGGGGGCGGAGCTACCGCGCAATTTTAAACGGCGATTACGTCGCTCCTAAGTGATTAATCTGCAAAAAAATTTCACCCGCATGATTTTTAAGGTTCCCACATCCATACGTGAGCATCTTAATGAATTCGAAAATCTCTTCAGCTTCCCTTTAAGGATTTTGCGATGGCCTGAGCTTCTGCTACCACCCGTGTGGCACTGTGCAGAACGGCCGTTCCTTCAAAAGCAGGAGTGCAGTCTTTACAATGGCTGCAGTGCTTGCTCAGCTCACCCCAGTTTGCATCCTTCAGATTTTTTCTGTGTTCTTGTAGACGTTTATTTAGGCATCTCTACGTTTGACCGATATCAATTTTCCCACATGACAGGGGAATCACATAAACAACATTTTTTTTTACAAATTTTTTTCACATGATCCCCCTGTCATGTGGCAAAATTTATATTGGTCAAACGAAGAGATGCCTAAATAAACGTCTACAAGAACACAGAATAAATCTGAAGGGTGCAAACTCGAATGACCTGAGCAACCACTGCAGCTAGTGCGCAAGTGCCACACGTGGAGTAGAAGAAGCTCAGGCCATCACAAGATCATCTGTAAGCAAACCATCCATACGCCTCAGCAAGAAACAGCTGCTGTTCCTAAGCGCCCATGCACGTGTTAGTTATTGGAGGGAATAGGCTGCAGCAATGAGATAATTGTGCCACGGGTGCGTGGGTTGTTTTTTCCTCCTTGTTTTGTCATGGAACTGATGCCTATCTTAGCCAGTTCAAGGCAATAAACGATGTTGTTGGTCAGCGCCTGTGTTTGCGTCCGTCCTCCTTTTGTAATTGTTCGTTACTGCGCTGCCGTCCTCAGTATGTTGAGCCAACAAGCCAGCCACTACGTAATAAACTGTATTATTATATAACAGCTAATTTCACATGGTGTAAAGAGTCATAAAATCGATGCATAGACATCTATAACAAGGCTACAAGGATAAAACCGATCAAAACTCACAAAAATACTACTAGAAAAAAAAATACATCGAATGAACGTGAACACGTGTAGCTAAAAAATGCGATGACTTTAACAACAAGAACGATAAAACAGTGACACTCAATGAATTAGGCACGCGCAGGCAACATCTAGAATTTCTCCTAAAAAAGCAAGTTAGCTCCCTACAATGGTTTAGACGCGTCACTGACCCACTCTAAGCCATTTATTTTTATAAAGAAGGCTTCCTACAACTCCAGAGGTACGCTGTCTCTACTTCTATCAGGAACCTCAGTTTCACGTAAACAAGGCATGCGTTTGCATTCTTTGCAATGAAGCGCTAGGTTAGATTCAGTGCCTTTTCCAAGTGAGCGCTCGTGTTTCCTTCAACGTTCGTTCAAACACCTTCCTGTCTGTTCGATGTAAAATCTGTCGCATGTAAGCGGAATCTAGTAAATCGCCCCTTCCCTACACTTGACAAACATGTGGGCGTGCTTTAAGGAACGATTTTTTTTTGTCTTTCGCTATTAACCCTAGGACACAATGTAGCTAGCTTTCAAGGGCCGGAAAACGCTACTGGGATCCTGTATTTATTCTTCTCTCGTATTCGCCGCCGCGGTGGCTCAGTGGCTATGGTGCTCGGCTGCTGGCCCGAAAGACGCGGGTTCGATCCCGGCCGCGGCGGCTGAATTTCTTTGGAGGAGAAATTCGAGGCCCGTGTACTGTGCGATGTCAGTGCACGTTAAAAAACCCCAGGTGGTCGAAATTTCCAGAGCCCTCCACTACGGCGTCTCTCATAGCCTTAGTCGCTTTGGGACGTTAAACCCCATAAACCAACCGATCTTCTCTCGTATTCGTGTTTGTATTTCGTATTTTAGCCTTATCACCCTGTCATATTTTTTATCACTTTTATGGCCCTTTACACAATGCGAAGTTGACTGCATCTGTTTACCTCTGTCACTGCCTTCCTATCTAGTGTGCGCGTTTCGCTCAATAAAATCAGTTTTCAGTTCAGCGCTCTTTTCTGTTCCTTGTTCGTTTCTCCTTCAGTCACCTTCATTCGCACTGCTTTACTTATGTAACAGCTACTGCGTATGGCAGCAACGGCCGCTGCTTCAAACAACGCTGCTGCTTCAAACAAGGCTTTGCTCACCGAACGCGCCCAATTTCATGGCATTTGAGCGCGCGTGAAATCGTCGCAGAGCTCTGACGGTGTATATTTCAGAGAAAAAAAAACTAAACGGCTGTGAACACTGGTCTTGAAGTCTTGGCACTCACGCGAAAAGCAAAGGCCTTCCTAAATACATATGGCCTGAATCACTTGCGATCTTTTTGATATCTGGCGCCCCGATTCTGCTCATGAAAGAAACTGAAGATGGCACATGCTGCTCTAATGCGGCGCATGTATGTGCGGCTCGTAATGCTGCTTGGCAGTTCAGAGTGCGCTGAATTCAGAGTCGCCATTCTGTCGCGTCAGTGGCGAAAGACATGGCCTAGGCAGATTTACTAACAGAACGGCGTGAAACACGTGGCCAAGCAAAGCCTCCTTCGCTATGATGTGCAGAAGAGAGAAAATTGGAACGGTAGAAGAGAGGGTCTCGTCATTCCTCGTGGGCGCTAGGCCCTGAAGAAGCAGGTGGCAGACATGGTGCTCGCATTCCCTCGAGAAAAGGAAGCGGCTCATGGTTGTCTTTACTTCGCTGCATTGTGTTTGGAGAAATAGTTTTCAAATGGAATAGTTGTTCCAATGCTTAGACACGGAAAACTCTGTCTTTAGAAAAACTGCATCATGTTCCTTCTGCTTAGCCACTGCGCGAGACCAAAGGTTTTTTTGTCGTTGACGATCTGTTCTTCAAGCATCCTTTTACTGCGATCGCATTACCAGTGGCACTTATCCACCTTCCTCCACAAGGCGTCAACCTACTGGGAACCCACGCAGGAGCGGAACGAAAAAGCCACGGTGAAATTGAATTCAAAGACGCAGTGGGAAAGCCAGCTGCCCTCCAGAAGCACCACCCACTAATCATCTCTTTAGCCCCACCCCCCTAGCTAGGCGGCTGTCCATCCACACACAGCCACCCTCGACTCACCTACCAACAACACCAACGCCCTCCAGAAGCGCCACTCCCCCCCCCCCCCCCCCCCCCCACCTTTACCTTGCAGAGAGATGCTGTCGCGAGTATGATGCCTAGGCTTAGAGGCCTTAGCGCTTGTCTACAGCCAATCCTCTAATAAGGGTATCTGTGCTGCCACAACTTCAGTCGTGACCGCTACTTTCCCACTACCCATAAAAGTGGAAATGTGTAGCAATTCATAGCAACCTGATACGTTAATTTCCTGGAGTTTTAAACATAAACAAAATTCTCTCATTTTATTTTGCTGTCAACACTGCGCTAGTTGTAACTTACATTAGCTTCCGCTAGACGCCTATTCAGCGATTTGGGACTATGCGTTCATATTGCGTAGCTTTGCATAGCGTTTCTGTTTTGCTTGCCTCAAAGGGACTTTTTGTCATTTTGGAAGAAAACTTCTGACGTGATTAATAACGCAGCATTCGTTTGTAATGCGGCCCACACGATTGGAGACGCTGACAAGAACGAACCATCTTTTATTAATTGATAAATTGATATTTTTTTTTCTGAAGGTAGCTCGCTCGTAACTTGTAGACTTGGGTTTGTTTCTACAATGTCGTAGGTGTCTCTAGCTTGGGCACAGGAATTCGTGCCATAAAACAAAAGCTCACTAATTGCACCTGTTTAGTATCAGATCGTAAAGACGTCTCCCACCAAAAGACTAGAGCAGCCCCGTTTGAAAAAAATTTAAAAAAGTTACCTTCTTATTCAAAGCATCCTCGCTAGAGGTCTCCAAAAGCGCTTGCGTGCTTGCGTTCTTCTTCTCTTCACACACAAAAAAAGGCAGCGAGCATCGCGTTGACTGCATTTGCGGTTTTGTGTAATCGATAGTCTGCCCCATCGAGGCCCCTAAACCGGTGCGCGAGTGCAAGCTGCGGCTATTGTGCGCGTGATATCTGGCAGCCGCTGCTCCCAGGGCCCCTGGCCTCGCGGCGGCTCGTACGTGTCGGCGGAGCCGTTTTGTCCGGTCGTAGAGAGAGCGAGCGTAAAAACTCGGCTCAAGAACGGCACTCAGGAGGACGTTGGACCGCCTTCCTTCGTTAGTTCAGCGAGTAAGACGGTGCGGAGAGAAGGGCTGCCCTAATTAGCTTTGCAGCCTGCATGAAGAGAAGGCGCTCTGCGTGCGCACACGCGTCCTGACGGGAAGCCGCTCGAATGCCAGGCCCGTCGCTTCTCGCGCATTGTGCGCTTCTCGTCAATTGCTTTCACGACGGCGAGAGCCGCTGTAGGAGAATGCGGGGCCTACTCGAGGCTCCCTCGGGCTCGGTGTGCGTGCACCGGCGGCCTCCGGTGAATTTAGTTAACGCTGTGCCCGTCTTCTTGCTTCTTCAGCAGCCTTCGAGGGCCCTAAGCATTCCGCCGTAAGAAGGGGCGATAACAAAAGGCGGAAGTTTTGAGAACAGCCTGTCTCACTTTCAAACTTGAAATTAAAAATAAAAAAAAACAAGCTGTTACTCTTTCGTGCTTTCGCTTGCCAGTTTCGAATATCTCTTTTCTTCATAACGAATAATGCCCTTCGCAAATCCGCATTTTCATCCTTCCTGCACCTCTTCCAGCTTTAGGGATCTCACTTGTGCGTCTCCTTTGAGAAAGGGGCATCTTGAACTGCTCGTTTAAGCCATCACAGCCAGCCACAATAAAACTGCAGAAGATAGTTTTGGACGGTGTCGAATGCGGCACTGATTGTGCATAAATCGCTTATATGGTACGCTGTTCTGAATCATCCTTATTTTAGTGCTGTGAAATTATTTTACTGCAAGCAAGTTACGTTTAATCAGTAAAGTCTTTCGACCACATTCATTGAGGACCACTTCGATGTGTTCTCACAGTTGCGAAACGAATGAATGAAATGCAGCATAGAATGCCGCTGTATACGCAAGAACATGCGTTACCCTCGCAGTAGCATGCTTTAAACTCTTCGCTTGCCCTGTACTCACACTGATGCGCAGATGTGATCCATTATGACCTTAGCTCAAAATGCCAATGCATGTAAGCGGGTTCTTGCGTTAGAAAAACAAGGCACCCGCTTCAGACTAGTGGAGCCACTGTTCGCCCACTCTTTGGGTCCTTAAACCGCGATGAATAACGGTATTGTATTCTCATTTGTGTCAGCTTGCTTCCAGAACAAGCTGCCCACAACTCGACACTGTTTTCCATTTTTTTTAATATAAGCAATCGATTCTGTGGGTATGACATGGACCTGATCCGCTTCATTCGTGTTTTGTCGTCAGGACTTGAACCTTCAAGTACTTGAAGTACCTAAAACTTGAAGTTGGCGCTAGGCAATCTTAAAGTGAGGCATGCGCTAGCGCTAGGGACAGCTGGCAACATAGAGCTAAGTACAGACAAGAAGTCGAGTACGTGGCTACAAGACACAGCAGTATTTTTTGTCCTGCCTAAACTATGATTGAAGCCTGAGCAAAACACTGTGTCGTTTGACTCGAACGAACGCGATCTTAAGATTAGGTATGGCATGACTTATTCGTGTTCATCCTCACTAGCATTCACAGGAGAGCTGAAATTATGTCGCTCTAAGCTCACATCACGCGGCCCAGCACATTTGCCTGACGGTTTGCATGAGTGCTTGAGGCCAAGAAACGGAGGGCGTAAAAGAAGGTTTACATAACACTTCCTCTTCGTATCTCCGCAACCAATTTCAATGAAGCATTTGCATCCAAACAGTAATTCATACAACCTGGTTGTGTTAGCTACATTTCAATCCTCGCGATCCTTAGCGGCTCCTTTTTTTGTTTGCATTCGCTACGTCACAGAAAACCAACTGCCCTCTTTGGCCGATGTCATAGCGGTAAGAAAATAGCAGAGCACGTTCAAGGAAGCGTAGCAAAAAAGGAGGTAAAAAGACGCAGAGTCATGTGTATGACTGTTCGAGTACCTGGAGCGTCGCACGTGCCCCCACGCGCGTTCTTCATCAGGTGTCTCAAGGGGCATAGGGCTTGCCGCTCAGAGCAGGGCACTTAGGACGTACATTTCGTTCCTTACAGAAGTGCGCTGGTCATTAATGAAAGCTCGGTGAAGCACTCATCATTTTTCCGCCTACGATTCCTTTCTTAACCGCCCCGGTGGCTAAGCGACTTTGGCTTTCGGCTGCTGAATCCAAGACCATGGAGCCGAGTTCTAGCCGCGGCGCCTGTATTTCGATGAAGGTAAATTGCGAAAAACGTCCGTGCGCTGCGCGTTGTCAGTGCACGCCAGAGAAAGACATGTGGTCGAACTTAATACGGAGCCTCTCAACGGCGTCTCTCAGGGCCCGCGTGCAACTTCGAGACGTTAAACCCAATAGACCAGACTCGGTCTTCCTTAATCGTATAGAATCTGTAAGCAAGACAGTTGGCGCTTGTGGTACCAGCTGCCAGCGGTGACGAAAAAGGTAAGGCAGAACGAAGACGAAGGTGACGAAGCTCGAGCTTGCGCTCATGAACGCTGGCCAATCCCAATCCCCCGCCGTGGGTATGTGCCATTAAGCCTGAGGACATCGTCATCATCATGAACGCTGGTCTTCTGAGCCACAGCGTTTTTGCAAAGGTTGTGGCTGTTTACATTAGTTGTGCGATTTGTCTCTTTGAAAATGCTTTCTTGGTCCCAAACATCCTCACGTGCAAGACGCCAAGGCGTTCTTTCGCTAATCAGTGACGATACGAAGGCACATGGCGTGCATTTTGGCGTCGTTGGTTCCCACGGTGGCGCCCTGGCCAGGGACAGAGCAACTTGAATGCATACAGGACACGGCCGCATGCTTGTTTCGGAGGGAATTCTAAGGCATAATAACACTCAAAAAAGGCTCAAGAAAAGACGCTTTCTCCAGGGTGGTAGGGTGAATATCACCTTAGTCAGGTCGGGATGAAGAAGCGGATGACTGCTTTTGAGTAACACGAAGCGATTATAAAAAACGCGATTAAGGTTTTACTTTCGAGCAAAGGTTTGCTTCGTTTTCTTTTTCTCACGGATATCACTGCTGTGGCTCGGTTAAGACTTTCGAATGATTGAAATACTTTCTTTGTTAACTGAACTTTAGGGAATTAGAAGCGTAGGACTTACTCTTGTTCTCCAGGTTCCAAAAAAGCTGAGCCAACGCCTCTTTTTCAGGCGTCTGATATGCATTTCATGTTCTCAAGCACACAAATATCAAAACGAACACCGCCCTGCGGTAGCGCCGCAACCAGAGAACGGAGGGTATCCGCGAATGGAACCGCGCCTTCTGTTTCGCAGCGCGAACGGCTCGTAAACATATTCAAAAATTGTCCTTGGGGGTTCGCGCAATAAATAATTCTCAGAAACATCGCTGCATGAATATTTGCACGGCAATGCGACAGAAAATGCCATTTTATGAGCCGAATATTGCAAACGGCGGACAGAGATGATTGCTTGCGGAACACGAAATTTCGACCATGACTGCAGAGAAACGCTCGCCGAACTTTGACCACAAAGGGGCGCCACACCACAGATTGCATCAACATTCGTCGCTTCAAGCAGAAGACTAACTTACGTCTAATAATCAACTTCATAATCTGTGTCATGCCGGGCAGTGTCTTCGCTTTTAGCAGCGTCATTATATTTCATGGGCTTGCAAAATGGGCACGCTCAATACAGATACCCAAAGCAAAACCGTGAGATCGCAAAAAAAAAAAGGAGTAACTTTGGCTCCTGACTTTTGCAACTAATTATGCTTCTGTATAGAGAATGCGCTAGGACAGTGCTACACACGATGCTCGTGATGTGGGTACATTTATACCAGAGATTGCTTAGCGCATGTCTTGTTAGGTCAATACTGATTAGGTCTCCTGAACACAGGAGCTGATTAGATGACCCGCCTATGGAACGCTGGCTCGTGTTGTTATTGTGTCCAGTCCGTGCGCTGTTTTATGCGAGTTGATGTAAACCAACTCACCAAACAATGAGCTTATTCAGTAGCAACAGCAATTTCATCGCAACATATTCGTATAGTTTCAAGGGCATAAATCCTGGTCAAGCGTATTTTTGAAATAGAAGTTGTTTATTAATGCAATTTTTCGCGTATCACGAGGTTGCACCATGACAATCAATATATTCACAGATCCCTCCTCGGGCTGCTTGTGTTTTTAAGTTGTTTATTGTCAAAAACTCCCCAAATTCGATTTCTACACCAGTCGTACCTACCCGGTGGAAGCGCCGGACAAACTTTCAAAAGAAAAGTTTTGCTACGCATCGAAAGTTTAGATGGTTCCTATAAATATGTTCGTAACAGTTCGTAACAGTTGCCTAACCATTAAAAGTGATGCCCAATCGGGTGGCGCTTAGTTATCCAGGGCGGTGCTAATAGTACTGCTCTACGAAAATTCTGTTTCATCGTCATCTTTTTTTAATTGCCCCATGGTACTTAATCGTACCTTATTTATCACCGGCATCAGCCGCTCGGATAAAGGAATGTTAGGAAAAATGACAAAGAATGTTTACATTTGATTCTGAGCCAAAGCACTGACTTTTTTTTTATTGGAAACTCATTTTACTGATTTTACATGTATGAATGACTGAACTGAGGCACACACATGATGACAGATCCAATTTTCTGTGTTTTTTTTTTTTTTAGCGGACACGCAAAAGACGAGTTTGCTCTGGTCAGAGCCTCCGGATTAGCGCTACGTAGAAGACGATAATGAGAGGGATGGAGCGCTCGCGCTAGGCAGTGCTGCGTAGAAGACAACGATGAGGAGCGCTCGCGCTGGGCACATACACGCAGGAGACGATTTTACTAAGCACTGAATGTCCGGATTAGAACTTTCGCTCGAATAACAGTCGGAAAGACTTGTTTTAGCATTCCCGTCTTCCGCTGGCTTACACGGATTCGCCCTGCTGCTTACAAACGATGAGATTAAAACAAGCAATCATGTCTTGCAAGTGGTTGCTCCAAGAAAACCGCACGAAGATAAGAAAATATGGTGACACTTGCCTCTCGCCCGCATTGTACGAACGAATAAGCATTTCTAGTATATTCAAACACACCGTGGTTAATGAAATTCATGTTCACGGCTAAATATAAAAGGGCACGGCTGTATGAAATAAGCTCTAGCAGTCTTAATTTCCTAAACATGTCTTTCTTGCTATGAATGCAGACAGAATGGGGGTCAAATTGCTATCGTTTAAGATTACAACACACCAACGCTGTGCTGACAGATTCTTCATTTGCCCACTCTACAGGAGTTTTGACTGTCAAAGAAATGTTTTAAATTCTAATCCAAATTGCATGTAAACCATCTACTGCTCTGCCGACACGGAGGACGTTTCTCTAAAGAAACTAACGGTTGGTTTCATGAATCGCGTTTACTCTTTCGTCACCATAAAAAAAAAGAAGCTTCGGTTCAGAGGAGGCAGTCCTCCTCTTATGAGCCGAAACAGTGAGTCAGAAGCAGTCTTGCTTCCAGCCGCCATGTTGGCTCAATTTAAGCATCCTATTTGTCTCGCGGAAATAACCCATACCTTTTGTGCTTCTTATCCAGTACATCAAATTCTTACATGCTAGGGTAATTGTTCGCTTACAAAAAAAATCACCTGTGTATTATTGTATTAGTACCGAGAAAAAAACACCCAAAGCCCGCTAATTAATCCAGCACTTCCTGCTTTTCGAGCATAGCGCTAACTAACGCTAGTTTAGGTGTTATGCGAGAACCATTCCTTATCTCTTTATTCGAATTCATTACGCAGTGAAGACAACATTCTTTTCCTCGAAGGCAGCCATCCAGTTTACACGGCTAATGGGTGTTCTGCACTCAGCCGATAATGCTACTTCCTCCATATATGCCACAAAAGAATTGGAAAGAAAAAGAAACGGAACTGCCAGAACAGTGTTTCATCTTGCTGCGTTTCCAGGACGACAGGATAACGACGTATCCAAAAATATTATCCGAATTTTCTGTTTGTCTTTCCCGCACCATCAAAGTATACACAGCGTATATAAAGGTGGGCGAACGGCAAGAGCACCAAGTACGAAAACCTGCTTCTCTGTCTTGTTCTTTCTTTCACGAGATTTATGCATTTCAGTTACACGGACGCTCAAGTGGGCAGGATAGATGACAACGTGATAAATAAAGGAGTGTTGTGCATAATGCTAAGATCTGAAGCCAAATATATATTTTTTTTTTATTGTAAAAGCGGTTTAATGAGCTAGATCCATAGGGCTTGCTATGCAGGGACATGCAGTGCGAGATATAAAGAATCATCGAAGGAATAATACTACTAAGAAGTGCATCCGCTCACTTGAAGCACCCGCACTTGCTACTACCTCATTTTGGCGTTCAGAACAGCGGAGGAGGAGTAATTTCTTCTCTCCCTGAGAAGTTTCGCAGCCAGCGATCGCCAACAACAGCAACGGCGCTGTACAGTAGCGCGCCTTTTCCAACCACGGGGAGGGGGTGGGGGGCGTAAACCTTTGACAAAGGCTCAACTTCCAGTGTCTAGTAATAACGGAGCAGTTATTTAAGGGACTAGATTTTGTAG
This sequence comes from Amblyomma mixtum, assembly GCF_055824585.1. Classification (NCBI taxonomy): domain Eukaryota; kingdom Metazoa; phylum Arthropoda; class Arachnida; order Ixodida; family Ixodidae; genus Amblyomma; species Amblyomma mixtum. The sequence goes on along the minus strand of NC_143014.1, from coordinate 104,763,549 downwards.
AGCGATGCAATACTCCCGCAAATTTGTTACTTAACTTTTGGCCCTGTACCGTTCCGTCTTAGAAAAGAAAAACTGTTGCAGACTTCTGTAGTATATCAACGAGCAATGCTGAGCAGAGTGCCAGTTTCCAGTGCTTCGGACCTTTGTTTGCCGAGGATGAAGCTTCAATGAAAGGTCGGAACCTCCATCCAAACAATTTTTAATCTTCCTGTCGTCTACGGCTAGGCTGGGTGACTTTGAGGGCTAGACGCTCCTTGGAGGATTGATGAAGACGTCCATGTCTGGTGAATTTCGCTGCTTGTAGTCCGCCATTCTTGTCCCCCTGAACCATTCATTTTTTAACATGTACCCGTAACTGAAGTGAAAGCAGCGGCGTAGGAGGATCAAGGAACTGCGGTGTTTATTGGACGGGGTTTATTTGAAATCCTAGTGCAGGGTTGAAGAGCCCAAGAGCGGCATCGCACGCAGCAGCGCACGCATGCCGATATAAAACCAATGGTTGCCATGCCAATCACCGATTGCTTTCTCATAGCTGCCTAGAACAATATAATGCATTAAACAGCTGCCTGAATACGTGAAATGAAAATACCAAAATACATGATTCCAAACAGTGACTGCGAAGCAGCACATAGTATAACGTGGGCGGTCATTGCTCGTAGTATGTGGTTCATTTCATATCTTAGTATTTAGCGACAAAAAAAAAATCGCTAAGTCCTCTTCTTGTACAGGAGCCGACAAACAAGTGAATGCTAGGTTCATTTCTGCGCAATAAATACGCAAAGAAACCAAGCTTTTGATTTTTATGGCTTTACCTCATTTCCTTTTTCTGTCTAAAAAGAAACCCACACATTCCTTGGGCGGCGCTTCTCTGTAGTTCTCGTGCGCGCCTTCCGTTCCGCGCACTTCGGCTTCTTGCTATATAGCGGCCAAAGTTACATATTCCCTTATATGGGGCCGCTTTCTTTTTTTTCGCTGAGGTACAAGAATAAAAAAATCCGGCCAAAGCATTAGTTTTCGCATGCTTTTAAGACTTCAAACCTCTAGATTGCTTTACCCAAGCTCTATCATACGATCCGCGGCCTAGTCGTAAAAATTGTCGTAAAATTGGTAGGTTGTAACTGTCTATAACTATCGGCGCGAAAAATGCCCAGCATGGTCAGTCCTTGTTTCTTCCCTCTTTACTTTTTTTTTAATTTTAGCTGTAAAGCAGCATCCAGCAGCGGTGAGCGCTTGAGGATCAAAGTTTTCATCGAGTTTTATTATTTAAGCCATCTTGCTATATGGAAAGGGAGCCACGAGACATTAGAAGGAGCCGCCCGACGAGTAAGCAACAAGACAAGCGAAAAGGGCCGGCGGGGAATGTGTATGTGCCGTATAAGGTCGTCTTGATCTCGCCACCAACTCTGCCCGCGCCATAACTCGACGCGTCGGCCCGTACAGCGCCACGGCACGGCGCTTTCTGTATAGTCTATCGCTCTCGAGGCGCAACACGTCCTCAATCCCACCGCTTCCAGTGCACATTGGTGTGCGGCATGTTTCTGCTGCGAGCGTGTGCTGGCTAACTGCGGCGTTGTCGGCGCTTCTTAGCGTGGCTGCGTTGTTTTCTTCCCTCTGAGTTGCGCTCGCGGCCTTAACTCAAGCTGACAACGTTGAAAGATCCCGGGGTGAAGTGTTGCTACGGCCGTGCACTGTGTATCTGCTCCTTTTTATTGCGAAAGTTTCAAAGCCGAGCGGCGCCAGCTGCTCCTGCTGCCCCCGCTTGCCTCTGGGCTCCGTTTTCTTTCAGCGCGGTGCTTCTACGGAGTTCGTACTTCTTTTCACTTTTTATAGAAAGCGTATACGGACGTGACGTTTTTTGGGCTGAAGTTGAAATTTAAACCTAAGAACTCGTGGCTCTTAAGCATAAGAACTTATGAATACAAAAAAAAAAAAATAATGTGTGATGTTCGGGCTAGGGTGTTTATTTTCGAGGGACATTCACGGACATTCATGACGGTGCTTCTAAGACTAAGAGGACTTCACTTTAGTTCTGTTTTGAAATTGCAGTTATGTGATCGTCCGAGAGGTTCACAAACACGAAAACATTTGTTTTGTGGGACAGCTGCGTAAAAGCCACTTTGGGAGATTTCCAGCGTAAAGCGGTCGATTTTTTTTTTTCATGCAGTACCGAGCAAAAATTGTGGCAATATTTTTATTTTATTACCTATGATAGTAGCATGACAATTAGATTAGCAAACGGCACGCTTACGAGGCGCAACAGCAAAAGTAAGAGAAATACAAGTGGCAACTATAATCAAATTCGTGTGGTGTCAAGTATTGGGAACGGAAACAACTTATTTTCCTAGTTTTTCAAGGTAATTTACACCGGCCGTTTTGCGACAGCTCTGTTAGTGCTCTGCCTTTCCCTCTCTCTCTCTCTGTTAGTGCTATGAATCCAGGATGTAGGGCAGTTTCGCGAGCTTGGCTATTTATTCACTACCAACCTGCCCGGCCAGAAATATGAATGACAGAGAACAGCTGTACCTTACTTTGTTGTATTGGGAAGGGTAATAATAATAAAAAAACACCTGTAAGCGAATAACACACTGCTGACAGAAAGACGTGGTTCTAGGCACGCGCAAAGTACCGTAACCTTCTGGCCAGTCTTCGGTAAGGACCGCAGCGGTGGCCTAGTCATTTGAGCATCCGCATTGCATGCGGGAGGCGAGGGGTTCGATCCCCAGTGCCGCCGGTTACTCACCGGTTATACAATGGGGACAAGCTTTCTTCGGCCTGGTGCTCGGCTTCTTCAGAGTGAAATGTTTGGAAAATGGGTCGCTGACCCCACCTTGAGTAGAAGAAAAACTTTGAGTCATGGCACACTTCTGCCACAGATCCCTTGCGCCATAAAAATTCATCACCATCATCAATCTTCGGTAATGAGGGTAAGTGGTTTTATGGGGTTTAAACCCCCAAAAAGACTGTGGCTATGAGGGTCGCCGTAGTAGAGGGTTCCGGATATTTTTGACCACCTGATGTTTTTTTAACGTACACTGACATCGCACAGTAAACAGTCTTCTAGCATTTCACCCCATCGAAATGCGACCGCTGCGGCCAGGATCGAACCTACGTCTCTCGGGCCAGCAACCGAGCACCATAACCATTGAACTAACGCGGCGGCTAGTAATGAGCTTAAACATTACACATGCGTACCAGCGAGTGTTTATAGTTTATGAAACGCTGACAAAATTTATGAAGATCCATTAATTTCGTCTGCGATGAAAAACTCCAGTCCGTCGAACAACAAAGGCTCGTGTGTCTATGGCGGCAGCGCGATACGCTTTCAAGTGCGGTTAATTTCGGCCTGACCTTTTCAAGGCTTGTCAACAACATAGCAGGCACGTGTCATCAGTTGGTTCTAG